>NW_015151419.1:120358-124029 GCF_000732505.1 Cyprinodon variegatus
TGAGTAGAAAATGAAGGCTAATCATGTTTTGGGTGTACTATTCCTTTAAGATGCATAGAAATACAAACGTGTGTGTTTAAGTTTGAGACTGCATCACTAATGAGGTCTGCTCAGTTCAGTTTTTATGGGCTGCTGAAAAGCTGACGGCAGGACTGTGTGCACTGCCACCTCAGCAGCTTCTCTGCACACAACCAGCACAGTTGCCTCCCAGTGCGCGAGAGGGGCAATTAAATGGAATAAAAAGGAAAATCACTCTGACAAAGTAAGCTTAAACAAAACTGTCGCTATTGTCACTGATATTAAGATGGCTGATACTTCCTATCAATTTTTCCAGTTTTTGCACACTGTTATTTTCACAGTTTCTAGGTCTATTTTTTTCTGTGAATGTTTCTTTATCTCATGCATGGTAAGCAATATGCATTTTGTAACAAATATATTGCAATAAAATTTAATCTGAGGGGCCACTTGATTTTAGGCCCTGTCCATTTTTAAAAATATTTCTAGTGATGTGTGAACCTGTTAGCTTAAACTGTCTTTTTGTTTTGACACTAATTCACCTGAGTTTCTATTTTATTCCTGTTGCCTCCTGTAATAAGTAAGATAAACATATTTCCGTAATATTCCATAAAAATGGTGACTGCATTGCTGACTTTCTATCACTACTATTACTGTTGCACACACTTCACCCCCAAAAAGAGAAAGAGATACAAAAAGGGCAAAATATAAAAAAACAATACTGATATGCATATCCAACAATGCGGAACAACCAGGTCAGTGTGCATTGTAGAGGGGGGGCCCAAAACCACTCCATCCGACTATCAACCCATGGCTGAGAACCTTTTCTTTTTTAAAGCTGGTTGTAAGTAGAACATAGGCTTGATGTTTATATTATGTAAGTATGTGTATATTTTGCATATAAATTGTTTCAGTGAAGTACAAATATTACAGGCAGAGAAAGGAAATTCCAAAGTCTGAATGTTCTTCTCCCAGTTTTGGCTCCAACATGCAGCATGTGTGGAAAGCCAAGTGTCATAATATCAATACATTAAAAACTGGAATATTTTCTATTTGTTAATGTAAAAATCCATACATAGCTTAAAATGTATGCTTAAAATGAATAAAAAACATCTTTATCCTTAATAAATGTAAAAGTTTTATAGTATTTGTATTTTTTACATAAATATTTTTGCTCAATGGCCATGTGAAAAAAGATGCAGATTTATTTAGTGTCTGTCTCACATATCTAAATCATTCTTGGTACAAAAAGTCAGTCATAGTGAGTTGGGTTTGTAAACCGATCTGCATAATGAGCTTCATCAAATGAAGCCAAAAGGGTTATTGAAAAATGTTTTGAATATCTTTTATTTACATTTTTCCCCAAATATTTTATTTAAATTTGAGTGAGTTTTTCCTCTCCACTGTCGCTACAAGCATGCTTAGTGTGAGGGATTGTATTTGAGTCAATGAGTCGATGCAATCAGCTGGTTTTCCTTAGATAAAAAACTTTGAATCAATCTGACTGGATGATCTGGTTGAACTGAAAAGTGCCTTGAGATGACATGTGATGTTAATCGGCACTATATCACCCTCACTATATAAATAAACTGAATTGAATTTCTTGCTTATGTTAGTTTCAGGACGAAGGTGAGAATTAAGTTTTGACTAATAGGAACACACTCTATAGCACTTACAGTTCATGATTAACTGTTTTTGAAAGAAGCATAAAAAGTCACGTGGTCTGTCCTGGGTGACCCACCTCCAGAGCCCAGGAACCGGTTCCCCTCCCTGACGTGGGGGTATTTGTCCTCCAGATGTCTGTCAGGCCAAATCAGGCTCTCTGAGGAGAACACCACCTTGTGTTTGGCCTGCTGAAACTTCTTGAGGAGCTCTTTGGGACCCGAGGCGAAAACCACATCATAGCTGCGTCGACAATAGAAAAAGGAGAACAATAAGAGATCAATCCTGCTCAGTAGTGTAAAAAACAACACTGGGAACTAACAAAAGGGCTCCTTCTGTGAAATGATCTTAATCTTTCCATCTTTTATTTCCCCTCATACAATCTTGTTTTCCTTTGGTAATAATCCAATCTTAAAAAGCTGCAGAAAGCTGAAGTCATCTCAATAAAACGGAACGTGTTTAGATCTAAAAGCCTCTCCATTTTCCTTTAAAGCGGCATTAATTTTCATTAACATTCATAGATTGTTCTAAATGTCCTTCATTAACTTTAGCTGATTTTATCTAGATGCCAGTACCTATCAGAGGATCAGTTTTATTTTTTACTTAATTTCACAAAGATCTATGAAACATTCAGCTATAAAGACAAAAAGGACAAATAAACAAAGAAATAAGTCAATGTTAAATGTGCTGGACATTCCAACTGTACCTGTCGATAAAAAGAACGATCTGATCCTTAGACTTTATCTCCAGCAGAGCAGCTTTCAGGAGACGCAATTTCTGACCTCCTCCTGGAGCCGACATGTAATCGCCTCCCTTCCATTTCTCCCCCCGGCCAAGAACCTGAAATCATACACACAATAAAAACATAAGAATACAAAAAAAGCAAACTGTATAAAACAAAAACGGAGCAATCAATCATGTTATGTCTTACCTTTACAGTGTAGTTAAAGTGTTTAGCCGACCTCAGAAAACGCCTGAAGCCATCCGTCTCTTTGGTTGCTACGGTCAAAACTAAAAGCTTTTCTAAAAAAAAAAAAGAAGAAGAAACAAAAACGGAGATAATGCTTTTTTTTCTTGGTGATTTAACAGTTTATAATCAAACAGAAACACAAATGGACGTGTTTTTTTTTTTTTTTTTTTGCCTAAAGCTCAGAGAACCAGTTATTACGATTCCAGTAAAAACACACAGCTGCAAAATGTCGGGTTCAGATTTAAAATATTGCTTCAAGTGTAAATTAATGGAGCATGTTCACACAGTAACCGGCCATCTGTTCACATCAAATAAAGTAAGAAACAGCTCAACATAATGATTGCACACAGTAAAGTTTACTACCAAGAAAAACAGGCGAGATGTTTTAAGCAGAGGAAAACATGAGCCAAACTAAAAGAGGAAAACTGACACCATTACCAGATGAAATCATGTCACATTATTCCCAGCGCTCCTTGCCATGTCTTTATTTGGATCTGAACATTATCTGTTTGCATCTTTTTAATGTCCGTGACTGATTTGGGTCATGTTATGGAATGGAACTAAGCTGTTTATGTTTATATTCACGCAGAACAGGAATCTAAGACAGAAGAGGCAATCTTTTTCTGTTCCAGTGTTATATTATCCAGGTCATTCCCACGCGTTTAATTCAGTTAGGAACACTTGTAATTCAGGTTTTTTGGTATATATAATCAGCCTATCAGATAATATATCCTCCTACTGTATGAGCAGTCTGACTCAACTCCACTGTTCAGTGAATCCATTTAGAAACCACTAAAGGAAAAATCCCGTCATATTCAGAATTCAAACTTCTGAAAGTATTTTAAATATAAAATTATTACATACTGTTCAACAAATGATGAAGTGTTTTAATTAAGAATATTTTCATTTGAATTTTCTTTCCTGAACTAGTGTTGCACCGATGCCATTTTTTGGCCCCAATACCGATTCCTGGCTGATACAGATACCATACTGATACCATCTGTTTGAAATTGATGTGTGTGTA
>NW_015151419.1:125335-130460 GCF_000732505.1 Cyprinodon variegatus
CAAAAATAATTCTCAGCAGCTGCACCTGTTACAAAAAAAGTCTGAAACTGAAAAATGCACAGAATTATTCAATCACACAGTTTTCAGAAAGTGCATTTTCCACTAATCTGCACTTTAGATGGCTGTATCGATACTTTTTAAAATGAGTATTGTATCCGGATACGTTTCAGTATCGATACTTTTTTGAGTATCGATACTTTTGACAACCCTATAAGGCAGTTCAAATTATTATTATATTGCACCAAATTATAATAAAGATAAATGACACGTTTAAAACATTTATTTCACACACTATGTATGACCATAAAACTGGAATGTATATTATTATACTTGGCTCTATCATGGGCTTACATCCACCTCATTATGGATTTCTATTCTAAAAATAGGAGATCTGATCTACACTTGCCATACAGACGTAAACAGAATTCAAGTATTTACAATTATTGTAAAAATATACATTTCTTATAAAAATATATATTTCTTATTTACTTCTATAGTTGTTTGTTGTGTAAAAAATACGACTAGTACTGTAGGAGTCATTTTAAGAAGAGCAGCAGACAAAACAAACAGAAAAACAAAACTTATCTAAAATGTGATCTGAACATAGAAAATATACTGTCAGAGATTTCATTCCATGAGTTTTTTGAACATTTATGTCTCTATGTTTTTTAAAATGAGGTATTTTTTTCATATTTAACAGTATTTCTGTGCAACAGTATTATTTTTTTGCTTATTTTTCCACCGGTGTGTGTTGATGCAGAAAGCAGCTGCCGGAGGTTACATGTCTAGGCGGTCCACGTCAGCGACTGAAGTTGGTATCTGATTGAACTTCCGTTAAGGCTGGACTGGATCTGATCCGGACCGGTTCTAGTGTTCAAACACTGAAATACGATGCGGAAAGACTGAAATAAACTCATTAAGTCAATTTGAAAAAGATAAAAACGTAGTTCAGTGTAATCCTGGTTTAGAAATGTGCATCTTTTCAAGCAGAACTTACCGATAAAACCTCTAAAATAAAATACAGGTTCTGTATTTGTATTGACTTTTATAAGCAGAGATTTACGCGGTGTTTGTGTTTACCCAGTTAGTTACTATTTAACTATTTGAATTGTTAAAAGTAGTAAAACATTAATATGCAGGACAAGTCGTAGACTAACTTCACCGCCGGAAAGTTTTATTCAATCAAAACATATTTAAATTGATCACAAACCAAGTTGGATTTTATTTTTAAAAAGGCTTCAAAAGAAAAAAGTGTACCAAAATGAAGTGGTTTAGTAAAAAGAGTGACAGTTCGGCTAAAGTAATAAATCAAAGCGCGTATTTTAACGGAGCTGTTGTAACGGTGCAGTGCGGTGTCTGTGCGTTAAAAGCTGGAGGGAAGCGGCTGTGCGGGTCTCCGCACACCGACAGGCCGCCTGTAAGGCAGCCACCCACCGCTCAGTTCGCTGTGAAGGAGCCGGGGCTCCAGCGGAATGCTCCACTCACCTTCAGGGATACGCTGCTTTTCACAGTTAACGGCCAAGAAAAGTGCACATAAGCAAATCCATGAAAGGAGGCAGAGAAAGGAGGGATTCATGTTAACCGGAGTTTTGGGGGTAAATGTGGCAGAATCCCAGCGGTAAAGCCTGCAGAGCTGCTCGGACGCTTCTCCCCCTCTGTTCACCTCGCTCTCTCCACCCTTTATCGCTGCCTACCTCTTCAACCAAAGGGCCGTTCCCCCTTCACATAAAAAATGCTATCAGAAAGTTTCAAGTGTTTTTGTGTTGTGTTAGAAATGAACACTTCCAGGTTAGGGTGTAATTGAACCACCCTCTTTATGAATGGGTGGGATAAAAGCTCATTGGAAAGGATCGCAGGAGTCTGTGCAGTGAACATGAGTCCCTGCACGTAGACCTCCCTAATACAAGCAAAGGCTGGATTCATAACCTCATTTTCACGAGAGACGTGTTTTTAAAATGTTGGCCTTAAAATTAACACACACACACACACAAAAAAAAAAACTTTTCTCTGCACACTAGCTTCCTTTTGACTACTTTTGTCTGATAATTTCCAAAGTACTACAGTATCATCCAGGGCAGGATTTACCATTAGGCAATACTAGGCAGCTGCCTAGGGCCCCAAGTTCCTGGGGGCCCCATAAAACTGTTTACATGTATGGTTAATACAACTATTCCTTATTTGTGCACATTAATTATGTTTTTGATCAAAATCCTTTCCCTAAAATGCCATCGGAACGCTTATAATATCAAGTGTGTCTCAGCCCCCCCCTCAGTGTCCACCATATTGGATCAGTCCATTTGCTGCACATGTTCAGAAAGGTCCAAACAGACAGCAGCAAACCATTTGAAAACAAACCATGCAAAGAGCAGTGTTGCCACATAGCACTTTTGTAGCGACTTTTCAGACCCCTCTAGCACTTTGATTTCAAAAAAGCGCCTATAGTGCCAAATCTAGCAACTTTTTTCTGCTACTGGAGACTTTGGAGACAACATCTAAAAGCAGCTAACTCTGCTCTCCAGAGCGAGTAGATTGGTAACCCCGCCTCCTGCTCTCCTCTATCTTGTCTGCTGTCATGATTCATGCAGCTATTATTTCATCCAAATGAAAAATGGAGAACAGATAAGCAGATCATGGCTTGTCTACAGTGAAAAGAAGGACTGGGTTATTTACTTATGCCGTTGCCTTTTTGGAAACACAGGAAGGAGCAATCAGCTAAGTGATATTAGTGCTTGGAAAAACTCTTTCATTCCTTTACAGACAGCATGAAAAGTCAGCTGAGTGCAAAACATAGAGAGGAAAACAACAAGAAAAGGGACAAGAAGAGAGGGACAAAACCTAGAACAAATAAGGGATGTCTGTTCTATTAAAATGTATGTATCTGTATCATGGATATCTTTTCCGTGTTGTCTTCTCAATTCAGAGGGCCCCCTGCCTGTCTTTGCCTAGGGCCCCAAATTTCCTAAATCCGCCCCTACATCCCTTGCTGCATGCATGTTTAAAATAGAACCACACATTGTCTTCCTACAAATAAGGTGAATCCATAAGACTTACTGCTTAAAACCTGCTCATGTCTTTTCAGTTATCCAACTGGATAAATGGAGGACTGCAGGAGCCTTTCCAGTTTAACTGTTCAATACAATTAAAAAGAGGAAGGCAGATCAGAGAGGCAGATGTTGCACTGGAATGAATAAAGTACTATTACAAACTTGAACATCTGGAGTTCTTTATTTTACACAGAGGAAGTTTATTCAGAAGAACTCGGCCAATCACAGGCATAGAAATACATGTTCACCCATCCAACTTTCTGAAGAAATCTAGATGGGAGGAGAATAGAGATTTCTTTGGAAATTGCCTCTTGTGAACTGCTTTATAGCCACACTTCAGCGTTTCAGCTTACATTTATGTATAATGAAAAACAGAGATAGCCTTAATAAATAACAGCATCATAGTTTCTTGAGTTGTGAGTAATAAAAGGATTTATATGGTTTTGCATGTAAAATAAATAGATGACATTAGTGACATAAACAACAGATGACATAAATAATAGATGAGTTACAGTGGATGCCTCAGGGGGTGGGGGTGCTAGTAGGGGGTGCTATCCCTGGAAAAGTTATAGCACCCTCACAGCATCCCCTAGAAAAATGTTGATACACTGCTCAAAAAATGAAGGGAACACTCAAATACCCTAGATCTGAATAAATTAAATATTCTCATTAAATACTGTTCTGTACAGACTAGAATGTACTGAAACTAAAATCACACAAAAATCATCAATGGAAATCAGATTTACAAAGCAATGTAGACCAGATTTTGAAGTGACATACCTCTGGTGAGCACATGAAGGGCTGCACTTACCCAAAAAAATGCCACACCAAACGTTACTGACCCACTGTCAAACCGGCCATGTTAAGGGATGATGGAGGCACCAGATCGCTCTCCCCAGTGTCTCCAGGTTCTGTCAGGTCTATCACGGGTCACCCTGTTTTCATCTGAAGAGCATAGGGTCCCAGTCGAAAATTCGGCAATACTGGTGTTCTCTGGCAAATGCCAAGCGTCCTGCATGGTGCTGTGCTGAGAGCACAACCCTGATCTGTGGATGTCGGGCCCTCATACCATTCTCATGGAGTCGGTTTCGAACAGTTTGTGCTGATGCATGCACATGTTTGGCCTGTTGGGAGGTCCTTTTGCAGGTCCCTGGCAGTGCTCCTCCTGTTCCTCCTTGCACGAAGGTAGAGTTAGCGCTCCTGCTGCTGGGTTGATGCCCTCCTATGGCCTGCTCTATGCCTGCTGATATACTGGCCTGTCTCCTGGTAAGGCCTTAAGCCTATGCTGACAGACACAGCAAACCTTCTTGCCACAGCTCACACTGATGTGCCATCCTGGATGAGCTGCACTATCTGAGCTATTTGTATTGGTTGTAAAGTCCGTCTCATGCTACCACGAATGTGAAAGCACCACCAACAGTCAAAATTTCCCAAATAATTAGCTAGAAAGCATACGTACTGGGAAGTGTCTGTGGTCCCCACCTACAGAATGAGTGTGTCTTTCTTCTTAAGTCGACAGTATGAATTCACAGAAGTTCAATATGATTGAACTTATGTTGTGCTGTTTACATGTTCCTTTTATTTTTTTTGAGCAGTGCACTTTTTCATCACAGAAAATATTCTTAAACATGTGATAGTTGTGAGATTTCCCTCACAAAAAACAACCAGTTCCAATTAAAAAACAATTGTTTATACCATATATAAAGGATCTGCACTCGCATTGAATTTTTAAGAAAAAGATTTTAGCACCCTAAAATAATACAACCTTTAGCACCTGAAAAATCCGACAGTGTGTTAAATAAAATGAGGTATAAGATGAGGTAGGGGAGTGGTGACCTAGTGGTAAGGGCCACCGCTTGAATCCAGAGGTTCTGAATTCAAGCCCCACTCTCACAGACTGACACTCTGGGCCTCTGAGCAAGACCTTTAACCCTACACTGTTCCCAGGCCCCCCACGATGGCAGCCCACTGCTCCCTAAGGGCAGCAGAGGTAAATTTTGCTGCTCTGTACTTATGACTGTCAGGATTTGGTTTAAAGGTTTTTGATTGGACCCAAAAGCAGAAGCTGAGAGGCAGAGGTG
>NW_015151419.1:131052-150818 GCF_000732505.1 Cyprinodon variegatus
ATAATAATAATAATAATAATTTTAATTTAATTGATCAACTGTTTAGTCATTCAGGATAAAACAGGGACTTGTTTTTGTGAAGGATTTATCTGTTAGTTTAGATAAAGAAATTGTTTGTCTAAGTTCCCATGAAGGATCCGAGTTGAGCTGGTATTTTTTATCGACATTCAGTACACACACCTTACCAGTTGGGGGCGGTATTGTTCCGTTAAGTTATTCAATAACAAAGAGGATGAATGGTTAAATATTATTCAACATCAGGCTTTAAGAATATGTACTGGCACTTTTAAAACAAATGCCTCTTAAAGTTAGAAGGGATCAATTGTCTTTAGAATACAGGTCAAATTTACAGGAACAAAGGAATGATCATCCAACATTAGAGGTGCTTAAACGGAAAAGAAACAATTAAAGAGCTTTGGATGGGTAATAAAGTCTAAAGCTGATGAAATTCAGTTAGATATACGTCAGACAGTTCCATTACCTGCAGCACCACCTTAGATACTTCCTGATCCGAAAGTAGATTTTTCATTATCAGAAAAAAAGAACAAAGATATATTTGAAATTATGAATACACATACAGTACAAGAATACTTAAATAGGTATTATAACTATATGAAAATATGCATCAGCACTGAGATCCTCTGATCAGCTGCTACTGGCGATGCCTAAAACCAGACTTAAAACCAAAGGTGATCGTGCCTTTATGGCAGTGGCACAGAGACTCTGGAATAACTTGCCTTGGCATATTAGATCAGCAGGCTCCTTCTCCCTGGCTTTTAATCATGTCTAAGTGGACATTTGGCAAAATTTTATTTAAAATTTTATTTTATTCTAAAATGTATTTTAATTGAAACATTTATCCTATTCTATTTTCATGTGTTTATGTATTTTAGCCTTCAGCTTTTATCTTATGTTCCTTAACTGTGATTCCTGTACAGCACTTAGGTCAACCCCGGTTGTTTTAAATGTGCATTATAAATAAAGTTTGTGTTGAGTTGAGATGAGATCAACAAATACAGCTTATTAAGAAGGGATAGCATTTATTGTACCACAGTTTCAAATTAAGTTAGGGAAAAGGATTAGTGATGGAGTCTCGGTCTATACAGGAGAAATGCTTGCTTTGCTTTTAGCAGTTCAACGGGTGGAAGAGGAAGACCTTTAGAATCTATCATTCGTTTAGATTCTAGTTCGTCATTAGTCAGTTTGCAAAATAATCAGTCAGACAATAGACCAGATATATTAATTGAAATACAACAAACACATTACAGAACAAATATGATGGGGTATGAAGTAGTAAATCTCACATAACGAGATTAAAGGGAATGAAATGGCAGACAGGATGGCTATGGAGAGTACAAATAAGGTAAGGATAGATATTATTGTTAGTTTTAGTATAACAGAAATAAAGGGTATAATTAAACAAAAGAGAGGCGGCAAAAGTTATGGGTAGAATAAAAGAAAGGAATCTCGTTTTATAAGAACCAAAAGTTAATTGGACAAATGAGAAGAACAGAAAGAAACGGGATGAATAAGAAGAGAAGAATAAGAGATAATTATTTCATGACTTAGAATAGGACACACTGGATTGAATAGATCATTATTTTTGATAGGGAATCAGACAGGGGAAAGTGACTGATGAGACAGTGGAACATGTTATTTTGAGTTGTAGGAAATATTTGATTCAGAGAAATAAGTTAATTAGTTATATGAAATATTACGTAATATGAAAATGAAATTTGATATTGTTAATTTACTGCAAAAGGAATCAGGAAGCAGAGGATATCAGACTATATTTGAGTTTTTTGACACAGAGTAAGTTTTATAATAGAATATAGTTGTTTTTTTTACTGTCATGAGGTCCACACTCCTTAGCAGAGACAGTAATGCCCAGCGTCACCTAACATGTTGGAAAACCTCCAATAAATTTCAACAAGAAGAAGAACGCAATGAACAATAAAAAACTGAATTTCAATAAGGCAGACTGGATTAAATTTAGATACATGAGTCAAATAAACTTAGGACAAGTAGATATGAGGATGCATATAAATTATGTAAATTTAAACATTTGTAAGATTATCATGGAAGCAGCAAATAATTCTATAAAGAAAGTAGGGTGTAAAAATGATAAGAAATGGTACCATGGTGGACAAATGAATGTAAGAAAACAATAAAGTTAAGAAATAAAGCATTTAAGATACTAAAAGATAATCCAATTTATAAAAATATAGTTGATTATAAAAGAAGGCAAGCAATGGTAAAGAGAACTGTTAAGAACGCAAAAAGAGAATATTATTTGTAGCATAATGGAAACAAAAATAGAAAAAGTTTGGGAGATAATTGAAAGAATGAATGGCATAAAGAGAGAATTTGAATATCCTATATTAAAATAGATAATATAAATATAATAAAAGATGGAGATAAAATTGAAATATTGGCAAGGACATTCAGTAAAATTAACAGCTCAAATAATATTAGTGAAGAGGGAAGAAAAGGAAAAAGAGAAAACATGAAACCTAAATATAAAGAATTATTAGAGAGTGTTGAAGAAACAAATAATTTATTGAATGCTGAGTTTACAAAAGCCGAATACAATTATGCACTTAGGAAGAGAGAAATTACAGCACCAGGCAAAAATCAAATAGGGTATAGAATGCTAAAACAACTCCGTGAAAAATCAAAAGATATAAATTTGCAATTATTCAATAACATTTGGGGGGAGGAAAAATTACCATTAAACTGGAAGGAATCAATTATGGTACCAACAGCTAAACCAGGAAAAGATAATTCAAATCCACAGAATTACAGACCAATAGCTTTAACATCAGATCTATGCAAAATAATGGAAAAAAAAAAAAGGATAATAACAGACTAGTATGTTATTTAAATAATAAAGATTATATATCAAAATATCAAAGCGGTTTTTGAAAAGGGAGGATTACTAATGGTCCACCGCTATGTCTACAGCATGAAATTAGAAGAGCAAAAGTAATTAAAGAAACTGT
The DNA here is from genome assembly GCF_000732505.1 of Cyprinodon variegatus. Taxonomy (NCBI): domain Eukaryota; kingdom Metazoa; phylum Chordata; class Actinopteri; order Cyprinodontiformes; family Cyprinodontidae; genus Cyprinodon; species Cyprinodon variegatus. The sequence continues at coordinate 134,055 of NW_015151419.1, forward strand.
AGTGGCAGTATTTTTTGATATAGAAAAAGCATATGATATGATGTGGGTTGAGGGATTATTAATTAAATAAATTAAACACGTTGGGTATTAAAGAAAAAATATTTAAATGGATTAAAGATTTTTTTTTATCAAATTGGAAAATACAATTTAGAATTGGTGACATGAGCTCAGGAAAATATACAGCAGAAAATAGAACTCTGCAGGGGAGTATTATCAGTCCATTACTGTTCTCAATTATGATAAATGATGTATTTAAAATATTGGAAAAGAAATGGGATGCTCACTTTTTGCAGATGATGGAGCGGTGTGGAAAAGAGTGAAAAATGTAGATTTCATCGTGAAGAAATTACGAGAGATTATTATTAACATAGGGAAATGGGCATTACAATGGGGATTTAAGTTTTCACTGGAAAAAACAAAAGTAATGATATTTAATCAGAAAAAAATAAACAAGGGCATGAAATTTAAATTATATAACCAAGAATTAGAGCAAGTAAAGTGTATAGAATTGTTAGGACTGTGGTTTGATGAGAAACTAAAATGGAATATACATATTCAAAAAATTGCTGATAAATGTAAGAAAGTCTTAAATATTTTGAGATGCTTGGCTGGCAGTGACTCGGGAGCAGATAGACAATCACTAAAACAGATTTATACAGGTATGATAAGATCTTATATAGACTTTGGTTGTATAGTTTACAGTTCAGCAGCTAAAACACATCTGACTAAATTAGACATTTAAAACCACATCAACAGCAGCAATACAATGAGAAAGAATAAAAAATATGGGTTTGATAGTTGTATTTGTGTGGGTTTAGTAGAAGAAAATGAGAGGGCAGATAAAATGGCAAAGAGAACAATTCAAAATCCTATTAGTTTTACATTTAAAACAAGTAAATCGAAGGGAAAGAGTGTTATTAAAAAAAACTGTTGGAAAAATGACAAAAAAGGAGGTATGAAGAAAAAACAGGAAGGTGGTTTTATAAAATTCCGAAGATAGTAGGAAAAGGAAGAAATGGAAGACGAAATAGAAAGGAGGAGAGAGAGATAACAAGGTTTAGATTTGGGTAAACAGGACTTAGACACTTTTCAAAATGTAAAAGCATATTATTGGCAAATGTGTTTGCTGTGGAAAATATGAAACAATAGAACATGTTATACTGGAATGAAAATTTGACAGCTAGAGAAGATATATGAGGAGAAAATCTGACTGTATTAAGGAAAAGATTAATTGATTCCATATTTTTTCAGGAAGAATTTGGGGAGTAAACATATACAAATAATTATTTAATTTTTAAAGAAAACTAAATTAGTTCATAGAATTAGATCATAGAGGGGGCGAATGTGTTTATGATATAGACGGGTGGAATACAAAGTTATGTATAAATATGTAGTTTTTTTTTTTATTCTTTTTTTTTTATCTTCCTTAGAAATTATGTATGTATATATATGTTTATTAGTAGATAATCCATACCAGAAAGTGGCGATAATGCTACTAAATGTTTGTTGCCAACCGCCAATAAATGCCAAGAAGAAGAAGAACGCGATGCCCAAAAAGAGGGTCGCCTCCAGTTGGTGGCGGTAGAGAGCTACTACGGTCAGGTCAGGAAGAAGAAGACGCCCCCCGTAACGTCAACCGTTGGAGTCCACTTCCACGTCAGGTGATTTGTTTTTGGATTGAAGAGCAAAAACAAGTCAGTGATCCTGGAGGTTACATATTGTTAGACCTTCACGCGGACTCTGCGGAGGATCTGGGAACTAAAACGATGCGACGAGCAAATGATCCGCACAGTTCGTTTCTAGTGCTAGCTACGTAGCTAAGCTAGCTTCCCTGGTGGAGCCTGACAACTAAACTTAATGGAACACCTTGAGCAGACGAAACTGAGCATTAAAGTAAATGCAGCACCTTAGATGCAGCTCTGCCTGCTAGAGCCGGACCACTGAGCTAACATAGTTTACAGATCAGACTCTGCCACCTGAAGTGAATGCAAGACTTTAAAGAGAGCCCTAAGACCCCATGGTGTCGTGTTGACACGCAGACTGTAATCCGGGCTTCCGTAGTTTGAGCATAAAATGTGGCTGCAACAGAGACTGAAGGGCTTCCCGGGCTTGTTGTCCAGCAGCTGGGCGCGGAGGCTCCTCATCGGGCTGCTCCTCTTCCTCATCTTCTACTGGTACCTGGGGGCAGAGCGCAGGTGGAGTTTCCTGGGCGGCTCCTCGGTGCCCGGAGGAGCAGCAGGGGAATGCCTCCAGACTGAGATCCACATGTGGAAGTCTATCGTGGAGCGAGGAGAGGGGATCTACAAATCCCCCGAGGAGCCGCTTGACACACCTTTCGTGACCGGAAACGGCCATATTCTGATCGATATAGACTCTAACAGGTTGTGGGTGGCATCTTCCACGCAGCCCGGCTCTGCCCCGGTCCATCAGACCGAACATGCACCAAGGATCGGGGTTCATCTGATGGGCGAGCGGGCCGAGGCTCGGGCTACCATGCTGCGCTTCCGGAAGGGAGCCGTTCTCTCGGTCCGGTGCGCCTCACCCGCCGCGGTCCAGTCCCCAAGGGACTGCGTCTCCATCCGGGAGGAGTTTATCGCACATCGGAGCCGACCCAACGTATTCCTTCAACGGATCCACATCAACAACCCCTCAGACCGACCCGCTCCAGTGGAGATCTCAGCCAGCAGCCCGGCTCCAAAGAGCAGGTTCTCCTCCAGTACCGACATGGTGGGTGACGGGGAGGTGGAGCTTTCCTCCGGGACGGTGCAGGTGGAGAACAACCAGGTAGTGATGGTGGTGGTGGTCACCAGAAAGCTGAAGAGCAGGTTTCAGGTCCCTGCCAAATCTGAATACTCTGACAACATCCTGTCTGTGGTGTGGACCTCTGAGCCCATTGAGTCCTCCAAGCTGGAGGGGACTTTTAGCAAGCTGAGGGATGGAGCCAAGAAGGAGATGGAGGAGCTTGTCAGGGTGGATGTGAACGACCTGGTTCAGGACCACCAGCAGGCCTGGAATGACCTTTTCTTCTCAGGTGAGCTCAGCTCAACAGTTAAATCTGGGTTTTAGTGATCTGAACCTATTAAATTCCGTTTATTCCTACAGCACCAATTAACAACACATGTCATCTCAAGGCACTTTACAGTTCAGATCATCCAGTCAGATTGATTCAAAGTTTTCTATCTAAGGAAAACCAGTTGATTGCATCGACTCGAAGGTTATCTCTCAAACTAAGCATGCTTGTAGCGACAGTGGAGAGGAAAAACTGCCTTTTAATAGGAAGAAACCTCCAGCAGAACCAGGCTCAGTGTGAGCGGCCATCTGCTGAACCAAACAAGAAGCTGTCTCAAAGTCTCAGCTCATTAGTATGCTTTCAGTGGGCATCTTTCTAAAGGTCTTCTCAAAAAATGTTTAAATTATTGGAAGCGGTCTCTCATCTTCCAGAAAACAAATTTTTTTTCCTGGTTCCCACTACTTCCATCCATCCATTTTACGCTTTAATCCCTGCTGGGGTGGCGAGGGGTGCTGGTGCTTATCTCCAGCTGTCTATGGATTAGAGGAGGGGTTGTTGCTACCCACTGCAGCACTGTGCAGCCCAGTTCCCACTACTTTTTAAATTAAATAATATGACAGTGTTGGACTAACAGATAGCAGACAACTTGCCGAAGAACTTGTTTCAATTCGAATGGTTTTTGTTATCAATCTAAAACCGAGGGGTAGAGCAGCGATGTGATGAATAGAAATTTATTCTTCTGGTAATGGAAAATACGTCAGGATAGTTTTTTCTTCTGAATCAGAAATGGGAATGGCTTTATCCTGGGGAAGAGGTCTACATATACAAATGGTAAAGGTTCTTTAGGAGGGGATATACAAAATTAAGGCAACATGATTTGGACCTATTATAGTTTAATGTTACACTGAATAATTGCAATTCAATTTAATTCAGTTTATTTATATAGTATCAATTCACAACACAAGTCATCTCAAAGCACTCTAGAATTCAACCAGGTCATAAAAGTCAAATTGGTTCAAAGTTTTCTATCTATGGAAAACCAGTTGATTGCATCGACTCATTGACTAAAATACAATCCCTCTCACTAAGCATGCTTGTAGCGACAGTGGAGAGGAAAAACTCCCTTTTAACAGGAGAGAAACCTCCAGCAGAACCAGGCTCAGTGTGAGCGGCCATCTGCTCAGGGCCGACTGGGGTTCAAGGAGACAGAAACAGACATAGAAAAGAATTGCTCCATATATTTCAAGGTATCATAGCAACGATGAAACATATAAATTAGTCCTGTCCCTTAAAAAGTATTCTGCCTATATGTATATATGTTTTCCATCCAATCCTCCCCCCGTCATGGGGCAAATCAAATGATGCTAGGTCAGAGCTGTGTTGGTTTAATAAAAAAACTTTTGGTAATAAGACAACAGGTTAGCATATCTTTGCAGCAAAGTCATATATTCTGTAATTCAGGGATCCAGAACAATCTCAGGGTTTCCTGCTTTTTATGTGATTCAGCTCCAAATGTTTCAGCCAAACTTCACAAAGTCGTAAACTTTAAGCCGACTGAACAGATTAATAATCAGTATCAAGGTGATTTTAAGCTCAGTTTTAGTTGTCGGTGGCAGTAGTACATAGCTAACCTGACAACAGCCAGATGGATGTCTCACTGGGCGGAGTGAGACATGCATCTGGCTGTTGTCAGGTTAGTACATAGCCCCACTCAGTGAAATACTTCAAAAATCAGAATTTCAAGCCAATAGTATTTATTGGAATCCAGATCTAGTCCTTATTTACCTTTGTAACATTCAAAAAATATGAATATTTTGATGTCAAAAATGACTGTCAGTCATTTGAAATGAATGTCAGTGTAATAACAAGAAGCGCCCACTCGCCCGAATATATTTGAAACAACAAAAGAAGAAAAAACAACAAAAGTGCTTATATAAGAAATTCATGAAAAACTCGGAGTGAAAAGAAAAATTTTTTTAGTACAACATAACCTTAGAGGCATTAATACGGATACTAGCACTTAAATTTTTTAGTTTATAAACCTAAATATAATTGTTAACTAGGCCTATTAACTTTTTAACTTTTCATTTAGCTTTTTACCTTTTTTCTTAACTTTTTTCCAACTTAATTTACAGTAGGTAATGTCATTTAAGGGCTCCTCTAATTGGTCAAATGCCAAATTAAGATGTACAGCCATGTAGCAGGATCTTTGCTGAATGGCTGGATATAGATCTTGTGCTTCTAGACCAACAGCTTACCTTTATATATTTCCATCTACTCCATCCATTCTAAGTAACTTTACTTAGCGAAAACCAGGTTGTTTTAAACAAATAGGCATCATTGAGAGACATACTTTTATTTTCCATCTGCTGAGTTTGCCGTGTCATTTGGAGGTTGTGTAATAATACAGTAAATGGTACATTTTAATTTAACATATTGTTATATACTGTAACTGTTGATTTTTTTTTTAGGTTTTATAGCTCAAAAAACATTAAATCACTGTTTGAGTAGACTTTTTAATAACTACTTTTTTACTCATCCCAAAAAAGTTTTTAAAAAAATCACTGGACTCTTTTTCCAAGGTTGAAGACGTTTCGCTTCACATCCAGGAAGCTTTTTCATTTTGAATGTCAGAAATCGCGTTGAGTTCCAGGCTTTATACAGCAGCCCAACAAAGCCTCGTTTTTGTTTTTTCAACATGAAAATTGAAACGGATTAATGGGTCCACTCCTTTGGAAACGGGGGTCTTTGGCTCCTTTTGTCAGCCTAAAATGCTCCATACCTGTCTATGTCTCTGAAGTGGGGGTTGTCAGAGACATAGACAGATATAAGGCATTGCAAGTGGACCCGTTGCTCCACTTTAATTTGCATATTGTCTAAGCAAAAACAAGGTTTGTTCGGCTGCTATATAAAGCAACTCAGCTATTTCTGACATTTGAATTGAAAAAGGTTCCTGGATGGGAAGCAAAACGTCTTCACACTTAGAAACAAAGTCTAGTGGTTTGTTGTTGTTTTTCTTTTTTTTTTACTTTTTTGGAATGACTGACCTGTATGACTGAAAATCTTCATCATACATTTTTACTCTTACTTGAGTAAAAATAAGATGAAGTAATGCTACTTTTACTTCAGTAGAATTTTTGGGTACTCTACCCACCTCTGGTTAGTGGTAATAAGAGGCAGCAAAGCTCCTTGGATCAGTGGAACCCCTGAACAGAGCCAGCATTTTTTTTTTATTTATTCTTATTTGTAAAAACGTCTCAATGTAGAGCTCTTGACTTTAAACAAACTAATTCCTGTCTAGATTAATTCTGTCTTTTTTGTCAAATTAAGGTGTTGAAATGAGAAAGATCACGGACTCCCACACGCCGTCTGGCCGCACCGTGAACAACACCCTGTACTACATCCTGTCCTCATCCATGGCTCCTCTGCTGGACCGGCGGCTGAGTGGCGAAGAGCGCGCACGTCTCGAGTCCAGCCTGAACTATGCCGATCACTGTTTCAGCGGCCATGCAACAATGCACGCTGAGAACCTGTGGCCTGAGCGGGTGAGCAGCACCGCCCAGATCCTGCAGCTGGTCACCCTGTGGACTCTGACCCTGCAGAAGAGAGGTTGCAAGGTGCTGGTGGCTGCTGGCGCCCATGGAGCCATGCAGGGCATGGTGCTCAGCTTTGGCGGCCTCCAGTTCACAGAGAACCACCTTCAGTTCCAGGCCGATCCAGACGTGCTGCACAACAGCTACGCCCTACGAGGGATCCACTACAACCGCGACCTGATCAACCTGGCCGTGCTGCTGGACGGGGAGGGGAAGCCCTTCCTGCATGTGTCGGTGAGGCAGCAGGAGACGCCGGTGAAGCTGTACGCCTGCGAGGCCGGCTGCCTGAACGAGCCGGTGGAACTGACATCTGAGGTCAAAGGCCACACCTTCCCCGTCATGGTCACCCAGCCCATCACGCCGCTGCTCTACATCTCCACCGACCTGCGCCACTTGCAGGACCTGCGCCACACCCTGCACCTCAAAGCCATTCTGGCCCACGAGGAGCACATGGCAAACCGGTACCCCGGTCTTCCCTTCCTCTTCTGGTTCAGCGTGGCGTCGCTCATCACCCTCTTCCATCTCTTCCTGTTTAAACTCATCTACAATGAGTACTGTGGCCCCGGCGCCAAGCCGCTCTTCAGGAGCAAGGTATAAGCAGCGCCGACTGGACGAGCTCTCCTCCCATCTGCTCTCTTTGTGTCAAACGTTTCCTCTCTCTCTGTTTGCTCTCTCTGCGTGGCTCTCGGTTTGAGGTGTTTTTCTAAGTCACTTCCCATCTCACCACGGAGTTGGTCGTCCGTAGCCTTACACACTGTCCCTTTTTCCTCTGTTGAACAATGATTTTGCAGCGTCTCTAAGGACTATAAGGATTTTTCCTGCAACTGCAGATGATGAAACCATCCAAGCTGAAACCTTTTTACCAGATTAGCAGAAGTTTACCATTTAGCTTCCAGTATCTCTTTAGCAATCGACCTGTTCACCTCCCATCTGAAAGCTTGATCACAGCCGAAGGAGAGAAGCACAAGTTTAGCATTTTTTTCTTTGTTTATCTGTTCACATTATCCTGGACATCAACATCATCAAAGCAAAGAGCTGTCAGACCTTCTTTTAAAGAGGTCCTCATGTGTAGTTTTCCAGATTTTCTGTGGCCTTATCTTCTTCTTTACTCATATTCTATAATTGATCTTAAGAAAGCCATTAGAACTGCGGCTCAGTTTGATTCCTGACTGGACTGGATCAGGACAAAGAGCTTAGCTGCAGTTCAGCACCAATGTCATAGAAAAATGTCCCCTAATTGGCCACTAGGAGGCACTGCAGGGTAAGTTGCACAGTTGTCTTCAATTGAATGGCAGTTTGTTTAAAATCCAAACCGGGACAACTTGGAGGAGAGGAATGCAGAGTTATTGCCTCTGCCTGTGATGCGTCCGTCCGTCTGTCTGTCCAACGAGCTTATAGATTCACAAACGGCTGCTCATTTTTGTTCATAAAATCAGAACGTAGCAAAGAATTTGGTCCAACTTAACCAGGAACCAAAGAGCAGCTTCCCAGACAACAAAAACATTATCTCTCAATAATATTATATGTTGTCAGCATTAACTGTTCTACAGAGAACATCTTTATGGAACCAAAAGTTTCAGGCCTCTAATATAGTTGGAAATAACAGGCCTCGGATATTCAATGTGATCCATGAGTTCATGCAGGAAGCTCCTGACTCTGGATATGAGCATTTCACAGTGGAGCCGCTTCCTCGCTGACCGGGTAATGAGTTGAAGCTGTTTCTGGTCCAACCATCAGTAATCGGAACCAGAAGACATCTGGAGGATTATTCTGTTTGGGTGATGAGATGCAGCTCCAGGTTTAGACGATGGAACATTTTACAGCTTTGTTTCTTCCATCCTAACTAGTCCATTAAGTTCTTTTAGGAGAGCTTAGAACCAAGCAGATGATCACTGGGTGGTCCCAGACAGACGAATGGACCTGCTGGACAGTGAGAGCTGAATGCATGGACGCTGCCGTCTCTTTGCCTGGACTCTTTCTGCTTTCTTTCTTGCATTTTTCATGATGTTTTATATTGAATCACATGATTAAATTAACAGAAACTCTCGGCTTTGGCTCCTTACTGCTTGCTTGTCTTAATCCACGGCTGCATATCTCTGTGTAATCCTGGGTGGGGGGTTCTGTGGTGGGTGAGGGGACTGCCTCTTCCCTCCAGGCTTTATCTGTTCTAACACTTCGCTCTGACTCCACCAGGTCTCCAGCAAAAGGGAAGACGACCACTTCAGCTCCTTGGATGTTTCTTAGGCGTAGCTTCCGACCATGGTTGCTATTGTTGTGGACATCTTTACATGTTGGGGGGGGGTTTACATTTTCTGTCATTCAGCTCAGCTACTTTGTTTCATAACATCCGGCATGGTGGATTACCTCCTAGAAATCAGCTGCTGCTTCCTGCTGTGAAACACGACACCAGCGCTGCTGCTTTAAGAAAATACATTTTTTGTTTTATTTAATTCTTCGGTAGAAAACCCTGTTGGTTAAACCCCATTAGGAGGGAAAATAATATTTGCAGTTTAGCTGTTAACTGCTACACATCCGTTCCATGTGAAGATCGATTTAAAGAAATGAATTGTGAGGTCAGTGCAGATGTTTTGCAGCTTGTGATGAGGTCAGCATCTCCACACACCTTCTTCTGGCATTTCGGCTCTTACTGTTTGACCCAATGCTCCAGAAATCCTGCATTAGAACTGGCTTTGATGGATGCTTAATTAATCCATAAAAAAATTTCACAGTTTGCTTTCTAATATGCAGCTTTTTGAAAAAACATCAGACAGCTTGGAGGGTTTATTTCAGGCCCAGCTGCCAGCAAAAACCTGCATGTTTCTTCATCAGCAGATCATCCGCTCTGAGTCAGCAGCTTTAGGGAAAAATCCTGCTGGAGCTAGAGCCCAGGCTATCTCAGAATTTCCAAAAATGCTGCTGGTAACAAAGTGCCTGATTACAATTTCAAAAGTTGTTTTTTTTTTTGACGTAGGTTTTCTTTTGTAAAGCATTACAGACATCCCTTCACTGTTAGAGGACATTTTAGACCTGAAAGAATAAGGCAAACCAGAGCATTCATTGGCCAGATTTTCATCTATAAAGTTAACAAGCAGCCAAAGAAGAACTTTGAGTTTATGGATGCCTGGATTACTGTTAATCTGAAGGTTGAGACCAAAGTCTGCCAGGGAGGAAATGAAAGAGCTGAATCAAGCAGATAAAGATTTTTTCTTATCCTATCAGAAGAAATGGATGTCAATGACTGTACTAATGTATTTAGTGTTTAACATATCTTAGGGATGAAAGTCTGACCAAGACTAAAGAAGCTTGAAATGTTAAAAGCTACTCTCTGTTCTGACCCGTTTGGACTCCACTTTGTTTCTGCTGGTCAGTTATTAATGACACCGCTCCAGATGTTTATCTGGGGATCGCAGCCAATCAAGGCCTACGCTCTGCTGCAGAGCCTGGCGCTTCGACTCTCATACCATGATCTTCAACCATTTTAAAGTTGTTTAGTTCGGGCCAATACCTCCCAGTAATTTAGAGGGAAACCAAACAGTTGGGCTAATAAAGCGTTTAGGTAAACGGATCCAACAGAGAAAGGTAATTATTAAACAGTTAATGCTTTGGGGTCAGTGCAAACAGGCCGCAGACATGGAGTGCTTGTTTCCATCTGAACACATTTTGGCCTGAAGTCAGAGTCTGCAGCTTGGTGATGGAGAAGTTAGTTGTAGGTTTTTCCACCTTATTACTACTTTACCTTCTAAAACATTGCATTTAAAACATCAGCCACATTCTGGAGATAATGTCTGAATGCATGGCACCAAAATGTTAGCTAATGGTTCTATCATCATGCAGGTTTATATTTATTGTCCAGCTTTAAAGTGAAATACCCAAAGAGTAGAAGTCTTTAAAGTAATGAATGCATCTCAAAGGTAAAAAAGAAACTGACAAGAAAGAGCAATGATTAGCTGTGGGTGGTTAGTGACTGTAGTTATGAGAAAAAGTGAATGGAGTCATGAGGTCTGATGGGGCTCAGAGCATCAGGTGACTGAAGTCTGCATTCCTGATTGGCCTGTTGGTTGTTTAATTTCTTCTTAGAGTTCATTTCAGAACCATGGCTGCATCCTCTTTAACTTCCCAGCATGTTTTTAAATACATCAGCAGCTTCTGATGCCTCTTTAACCTCCAATTAAACCTCGATTCACACCTGTTTTGTAATTGAAAGCTCATTTTTCCATCTTTTGACTTTTCTTTTCCGTTAGACTCAGCAGTTTCAGAACTTTGCATTTAACAGCTTTGATAAATGATGCTCTGTCTGATTTTTTTAAGCTTGAATTCATTTTTTTTCCTGAGATCTCTCTCAGAAAAAAATAAGACTTAAATCCTGCAGACTTCCAGGATTTAAAGCAAGACTTATCATTATTTAGTTATGATTCTAGCTTTGGGAGAAGTTTCCTCTTACTGATGAAAATCCACTGATTATTAAGATAATTTAAGGTTCTCCTTTTCTTTCAGAGCAAATTTTCATTGAAAATAACCTTTGGGTGATTTTTTGTTTCTTTCCAGACAATGTTAGAAACCATCAGTCTGTCCGTTGTTTTTGTAAATTCATTTTTTTTTTATTTCACTCTTTGTTTTTTCAAGAGCTTTTTATGGTGGGGTTTTTTTTTGCCTTGTTTTGTTCTTTTTTTTTTTTTTTGTGAACTACTGAGAATGCCTGAATGAAGAAAGATGTTAATTTATTGAACATTTGTAATCATACCGACAATTTGTACTTGAAGTGTGCTTTGATTTGGATTTCTGTTGGGGAGAATAAATCAGTTCTTGGGAGGAGCGTGCCTCTGTGTTTTCACTGTTCGATGTCATTAAATGTTTAATTTAATCAAGTTTAATCCACATCTTCAAACCAGGTAGAAAGCTGTAAGTTTTCCCATCTGTGCTGCTGGATCATAAACCAGGTTTAAGATGCTAAAAAATCCAGTGAAAGAAATTGAGAGGGCATATTTTTAAAGCTGTATTTAAGCTCAAAGAGGATGTTTATTGTCTGATCAGAACTTTAAGACAAAAACACAACAACAAAACAGAAACATTTAAACTTAAAGTAACCCAAAAAGTGCAACTACAGATACAGTTCCTGTTGACAACTTCAACGTTTTTTTTCTTCAAACGTGAATAATTGAAGGTGCTTCCAGAAAGTAGCTTGCAGCATCACTCCATGCAATAAAGATTGCACTAAAACATCTCCAGTCGGATCTCCTGGTCATTCTGGAAACACTGAAAACCACTAGAACCTTCCAGATTTGGTTTTCTTCTTTGTCCAAACAGCCAACTCTTAGTGCTCCTAAAGTCCGTCCAAACATGCAGGTTTCTGGTCCAGCTGGACGCGTTTGCTGTTCAAGCTCTTCTCCTGGTGGGTTCCATAATTTGGGGTCCAGTTAGAGCCTCCAGCTCACTGTAGGTTCAATTACTGTTGCCGAAGAATTTTCCTTTATCACCTTCTGGACCATTTGAAGAGCTCCAACCTCTGCAGTGATGGACCTCAGGAGGAGTTGCTGCTGCACAGCTCAATAATCCAGCAGCATAGATGGAAAGCTGTTTGTGTTTGCAGTTGTGGTCCTGACTGCAGAAACCAGATATACGTTTGATATCTTAATGGTTTTTAAACTTCAGGCGGAGTAAAAATTAAGTTGTCCTTTCTTGCCAATTATTTTGTAGGATTTCTTTGCAGTTTAAAGGTCATTAACAAACTGTCTGGTTTGAAAAGGGAAAACATTTTCCTGCTCTAAGGTTTTGCAATGATCAGCAGAATAATCCATTAATGGTTTTTCCTTCACTAACAGGAAACTGTCTGAGGATGAAGATGCTACGATATTTAGCAGCTTATTTCAGCCCAGTTCTCACCAGTTCCTATAGGAATCTTTATGAAATTATTAACAATAAACAAAAGGCTCCTAAATCACTGGTTTGAAGTATTGTCCAAATATTTTTAGAGCTGAGGTATTTTTCGGATTCAGTAAAAGTACGAATAAAATAAGTTTCTGCCATGATGCTTGAAGATCTGATTTAAAGTGGATCCGATCTGTCAACATCGCACTGAGTCACACCTTTAGTTTAGTTTTATTAAAAGGCTCCAGAGAAACACATGCACTGTAAAAAGTGAACTCAACGTAAGTAGAATTGATCTAAAATGTATATTTTTACTACATTAAAGTAGGGCAGTAAATTGATTTACCAATGAAATAAGATTTCTCAATTTATCATCCATCAAATGCATTACATCATTATTAACTTGTTTTAGAGGCTAAAATCCTCGTTCCACTGGCAGATTGTTTTACCTGCCTCCTCAAATGAAGGGCAGATACACTTTGCTTTTAACCAAAAAAGTTAAGAAAAAACAATCCACTGGACTTTGTTTCCAAGTCTGAAGACGTTTCACCTCCGAACCAGGAAGTTCTTTCAATTCATAATGTCAGAATTAGCGTTGAGTTCAAGGCTTATGACCTGGATGACTGAGAATCTTCATAATTAGATAATGACAAGAATGTTTTTCTCCTTGGAAGAAAGACAACAATAATAAAGGTATAAACGGCTCGATCTTGTTTCTGTCCAAATGTCAGTGGATGCTGAACATGCCAGAATTAGAGGAACAGGCTATGATGTAGGGTAGCTTTATAATCATGTTTCTGGTTCTCATTTCAGAACAATTCTCAGGCTGAACGACCTGCTGTCCCAAAGGGACTCATAATAAACTGGAGGAGTTTAAGAGATTTGACTCACATTTTTTAATCACTGAAATGAAAACAGTAAACTGCTTTTTGAACAAATCTACTGACTTTATTCAAGTGTTTTCTGTGAAAGAAAACCTTAAGAGAACTGAATTGAACATCATTCTACAGATAACCAACAAAAGAATCAACCAATCAGTCAGCAGAGCAGACCTGGCTTCAGTTCAACATGACTTTGGTAATGATTTGAGGAAAGAACCAACAGGCTCTATTTCTTCCTTTGTAATTCCCAGCCATGGTTAAGTGTCTTCGTCACTCTGCTCCAACAGCCACAGGCACTTATTGCAGTCAGGTTTGTGTGCATAGACTTTCATGTGAACACCTGAAAACATCCTGCGAGCGGGTTTGATTCAGAGTTGTACCAGCAGCTGACAGCATTTCCATTTCTTTCAGATACCAGAGAGAGAGGATGACAGGAGCTGCAAAGGAAATATTAAAATCCGTCCAGATCTCCAGCTATATATTGTGTTTTTGTAGCCTTCCTGTCGAATCAATAAAGTAAATCAGTTTGGGTGTCCAATTTTCAGTCACAGTGTTATCAGTGTATCTGCAGTGTGGAGGATTGCATCAGAACTCCTCCTCAGAAACAGAACTTAAAAACCTGCAGCTGTTCCTCTAAGGTCCCCATGAAAAAGACGGTGTGATTATGTTCCTCTTCCCGCCGCCTGTCTGTCTTTTTCTACCTTGTGTCACAGTTAAAGCGTAATAAAGTTTTGATTGAAGTTGCTCCAGAAGAACCCGGCCTGTAGGCCTGATTCACAGCTGTTGGGTGAAAAGCAGCAGTTCTACAGTCAGAAGGGGAAAACTGATCCAAGAGAAGGTGCTCCTGATTCATCTAATGCTTGAGGGCCTAATTATGGAGAGAGCTCAGCATCTATTCTGATCTATCTATGACAGGCCAACACTGTCTGCTGCTGCTTCTCACAACATGCTGGTCTCTTACAGCGGTTCAAAACATGTTTATCCTATATCAGGGGGATTGCTGAGGAGTTTCCTGAATTGAGAAACACTCCATGTTGATGCTGAACTCAGGAAAGGTGAAGAAAAGATGCTCTTTACGTGTGTATGTGCAGAGTGGACTGGGTGTCGTATCTCATCTGCTGTACGTGGGTTTTCTCCATGTCCTCCAGCTTCCTCCTACAATGAAATCCTAATTTAGTTGCTTCTCTCAGGTATGAATCAGGACCTTCATGGCTCCTTTGTGACGGAGGACGACTGGTCCTGGATGCAGCCAAGGTTTCTACAGACCAATCGAGATTGGCAGGAAGAAACTGGATGGATGGTACAGCTACCACCAGCTGATTTAAATTGAACCGGTGCTCTGTCAGATGAGCATACCTGGTCAGACCAGCATACGCATAGTCAAAACCCGTTTATCCCTTTAGTTTTGTACGAAAAATAGACTTTAAACTACCTCAAGGGGGCGTGTATCCCTTTAGTCATGTTCAAAAAAGTATTGAATTACTTTCTTTTGGGTGTTTTTTTTTTAGAGTACGGGGATGTGACCTTAAATTAGTTTTTTTTAGACACGACTAAAGGGATACACCCCCGTCGAGGTAGTTTAATCTATATTTTTCATACAAAACTAAAAGGATAAATACAAATCTGACGCATGCATGTTGACTATAGTTATGCTCGTCTGACAGAACACTGCTCCAAAGAATGAAGCAATGCTACGGTAATTCAGTCCATCGCTCTGTATGTCTAGTGGAAACTACAGTCCTGCTGCTGACCTGAAGCAGGAAGCCAATCTACAGAACAGAAACACGCTAGCAGAGCTACAGGGATCAGCCTAAACAAGGCCAAGTCCCTCTGGCTGTCCCACAGCTTTTGATCCTGAAGTGAAATGAGGAAATACTGAGTGAGTCTCTAAGTTTGTGGAGAATATCCAAAGATCCTGAGTGAGCCTGAAGAGTCCAGTAACAACCAGGCTGTGTGTAACTGAGGTCTAACTGGGAGATGAGCTACGAGTCTTTGAGCATGCTGATCTGAGCGAAGATCTTCAGCGCGGGGCCCAGTTTGATGTTCATGGTTCCCATGAGGTGGTCCTCCTTCAGCAGCAGCAGAGCCTGACCGTCGATCTCCTGAGAGCGGAACTCCTCTGCGATCTCCAAACATCCTGAGAGCAGAAACGGACAACGGTAACCATGGAGACCAGCTGTGCACCAAAACCTTCCCAGCAGGAAGTTGCTTTCATGTCAGTCTACTGGCTCTGCCTGGAGTGTAAATATTAATTTATTATAGATCTCCAATCAAACCCAAAGGGTTAAATATACAGAGTTAAGATTATGATAAAAGGATGAAGGGATCTACAGTACGAGGGAAAAAAACAACATCTGGATTGATTTTTATTTTCAATTTATATCTATCGAGATTCAAATGATAATTTAATTTCATCCAAACACTAAATATTTGATTCATCCTATTTGAATGACGACACAGTTTGTCTTTCTGAACAGCATTCAGTGGATGGACCAACATTAGAGCAAAGGTAAAGTCCTGCAGATCCTCAGTCATCATCAAACGGCTCAAACGGTAATCAACCAATTTATACAATCTGTCCTTTTCCAAGGTTTACCATATTAAAGGAAAACATTTCAAACCTCTGAGCTTTTATATAAATGGGAAAAACAAACATTTAGGATGAATCTACGGCAGCGAACTGAGACGGACAGGGTTCAAAGATCACATGAGAAAAATGAAACTCAGAAGAAGTTACAGCAGAACCAGAGGAATGAAGACCAAGCAAATAAAAAGTTATGTTCATGTTGAATCAGAAAGCGTCCATCCACATGTCAGCTGCTCCCACCTGGCAGTGAGGAGATGAAGTCGTAGACCTCCTGGATGTTCCACCGACCCGGATCGCTGGGCACAAAGCCGTGGGGTAGCAGGGGGAGATCAGAGGCCTGCAGCACCGCTGCCCGTGGCTCAGCAGGCAGCGGCGTTCCTTTATATCCAGACAGCTCTGGACATTGACTGGACTCCTCCTGAGCAGGGTGGATAGAGTGACCAGCAGGGGGAGCACTCTGGCACACAGGAGGAGAGCAGACATGGGTCATATAGCAGTAAGTATAAATAAAAACAGTGAAGTGTTTAACACTGATCAGCCCCTCATCCCCTGCTCACACTGTACATCCATCATGGCTGTAATGACAGAGCTCCCGCTGCCTCACCTTCTTTTTAGACTCTAAACTGGTTCTGTGGTTCCCATTCAATGCTCGCTTCTTCAGGTTCTCCAGACTGGTTTTGCGGTTTGGAAAGAGACCCATTCTCTTTGTGCATCCCACGTTGTAGCTACAGAGATAAACAGGAACACTCAGATATCTTTAATGGAAAAGCTGAATAATTCAAGATATCTTTAATTAATTTAGAGATATCTTAAAAGGAATTTTGTATA
>NW_015151419.1:151078-153894 GCF_000732505.1 Cyprinodon variegatus
TTCATTCTAGATATCTTAAATTGATGTCTGCATACAAGTTAATGGTAAATCTGACGTCATTTCGAATAGTCAGAATGTAATTAGAGATTCCGTAAAAGTTTTTAAAACAATCCACTGGACTTGGTTTCCAAAGTTTGAAGATGTTTCGCTTCCCCTCCAGGAAGCTTTCTCAATTCGAATTTTGAATTGCGAAACGTCTTCAAACTTTGGAAACCAAGTCCAGTGGAATGCTTTTTTAAACTTTTACGGAATGACTATGACCTGGATGACTGAGAATCTTCATCAGCGTAATTAGAGACATCTCAAATAGGTATTTTGACTACATAGTCAAAATATAATTAGAGATATCTTAAATCGCTAAAACATCTAGTCATAAAACAATTTGAGATATCTTGAATGTAAAGACGGTACAACCGAATTTATCTAAAATCGGCTTGCCATACATCATCAGACTGGTGAATTAAAGCCTCACTGAAGCTCTGAGGCCGCTCGGATTTCTATTCATTAAAACATCGCTCCAATGCAGCTGCATCATGACTGTTATGGTTACAGAAAAGTGCTGCTGCATTATGGGTAATTCTGGCACATGCGTAAACTCCCATCTGCTGTGCTGTGATTGGACTGGTCTGTTTTAGACCAGTGTTGGGGTCAGCTAAAAATAAATTATCTTCTTTAATTTAATTTGAAATACATTTTATTTTTGCTATTTTAAACTTTAAACAAAATTCCAATCATTTTCTTAATTTCACTATTGCCTATTTGCATTTTAAAACAGAAATCAAACAGTTACTTGCTTTGTGTTTTTATAATACCCACTCACCGCTTGGCGCACACTGTGGAACAGAACCTCTTGGATCTTTTGAAGATGTAGGCAAAGTCCACCTTCCCGCACAGCTCGCAGGTCAACATGGGCTCCTGCTGGGCCTTTAACTCTAAAAGAACACACAGTCAGCAGAAGCACAACAAACAGACAGGAAGAAACCCTGTTTTCCTAACACTGTACGGAATTGAAAGAAAAAGAAAAAAAAAACTGCAGCTGAAAGATGAAGGTGTGAATCTGACGGCTTCAAACACATCTCCCTGATGTTTGCCACAGACAAACCCAGCTCTATCAGCCTAATGCTACATTCAGAACGGACACACAAGAGGCAGCAGAAGCAGCTGGTTTCCATGCAAAGTCAATGGTTGACGCGCATCAAGGTGCAGCAGAAGGTCCTGCAGTGCATCTGAGCAGCTGAAGCGGCGCCTCATGAGTTACTGAGCATGCAAAAGCAGCAGATGCTGCAGTTGGAAAAAATTTACTTTTGCTTCTCGATGCACTGCATCAACCAATCAGAGAACTTGATCTAGGAGCTGGCAGGGAGACAGACACAGCACTGCTGATGCAGAGCGCTATGATCAATCCCCTTAAACAGTTTATTAATGCCTAAATTAACTTAAAATGTTGAAACCTGTGGTGAATTATGTTTGCTTTTACTATTCTGGTGCCTGTAGTTTGAATTACGTATATGTAAAAAATTCCTTCCAGCAGCCCCGAAAAGTAGCAGAAAACCCCAAAGAGGAGCCCGGATGTCCAGGGACAGCGCACCGACATTGTACGGGGGTCTGAGCAGCTCCGACAATTATATTTTGAGGCAGGATGGTAATCTGGATGAACTGACTGCACAGATGAAGTTTTAAGGTGGACTTTCTCACTTAAAAACAAATGAAAACTACTTTTTACCCACTGATCACAGCAAATATAGCAAAGCCGCTCTCTGCCATTGAACACAGGAGCAGCTGAAGCATCAGATGCATCTGGACACACGTGGCAGGAGGCGCTTCAGGAGCATCCTCTATGCTCCTGAGGGGCAACCTTAATGTGAACAAGCATCAAAAATTAAGCAGCAGGAGCTTATTTGCTGCTTCCAGCGCATGCGTTCTGAATGTAGCATAATCTGCAGCCCACACCAGGAATCTGGTCATGCTGTTGTCTTTAATGTAAAAGTCAATCCACCTGTATATAAGCCATCCTGATTGTACATATGTCACCTTAAATCTCTGTTACTCCCTCCTATTTTTATTTTTTTTATTTCTTATTTTTATTTATTTTATTTTTTTTAATCCCAAAGCAACCTTTCCAACTTGTTTGCACCTTCTTTATGTACTATGCCAATATGTGACCAGCGAATTTCTGTGAGATCAATAAAGCTCATCTAATCTAATCTTATCTAAAGTTATTAAACTGTTGATTTAATTTAGCAATAAATCAGTGTACGTTTTATACAGCAGGGATATTTTTCTAGAATTACAAAAATAAAGTCACTTAATTACCCAAATAAAAATATAAATGGCAGGAGGTCATTTTAATGAGAGCAAAGCTTGAATATGAGATCTGAAGTGATGTGATCAGATCAACCAGACTGTGGAAAAAGGGGATGTTTTCTGAGTTTACGTACAAGTAGGCAACTGTTCAAACCTTGTAAAAATTATATTGTTACTCTTATAATATTATGACTTTATTCTTACGGTTAGGTTTAAAAAATGTCTCAGACGGCCATAGTACCATGTTTACAACCAGTTACAAACTAAATCCCAAACCTGAGGATTTAGGACTTTAACTGCATCAAAGGTAGAAAATATGAGGATTTTCTCATTCTTATGCAGAATCTGAGACATCGATATTATGAACATTAGATGATTTCTAATTCTCACTGACTGAGGGACAGCCTTATACCCCTTTCACACCTTGACCATTAAAGGAATAGTACACCCAAAACATGATTAGCCTTCATTTTCTACTCACCCCCATGCTGAACAACACTCTGGAGTACTTT
>NW_015151419.1:154652-163283 GCF_000732505.1 Cyprinodon variegatus
AAAGTACTCCAGAGTGTTGTTCAGCATGGGGGTGAGTAGAAAATGAAGGCTAATCATGTTTTGGGTGTACTATTCCTTTAAGACAGGGAATGCTTGACTTACAAAAAATCTGGCAAAGACGCTGGCATACGTTGGATATGTTGGATAAACACGGACATACAGCAAGTATCAGACCCACCTGATGTACTCGACGTATGTCAGTGTATGCTATACGTGGGCCATAAGTTACTGGTAAGTTACTTGATTGTTGACATACGTTAAGTGTAAGTGTAAGTATAAGTAATGGTGTCTAGCTTATCCAAAACCTATGAGTAACATTTGCATAAATTATGTGGAATTTAATTTATCAAGAACGCACATCAACGTATTTGATGTGTTCCGGGCGCATTGCCCATGAAATGATGCATGTGCATCATTTCATGGACAATACGCTGCTGTGGTTTATGCATAACTTAGATTGTTGTTGGACATAAGCTCTGGACTCGTTATTAATACTATATGTATACGCCCAAACTTGAAAAAATACATAGAAAGTTCAGTGTGTGCCAGCATGTTAGAAGATGTCAGGCATACGCTGTCTAAATCGGCAAGATGTGACAGCGCCCTAAAGGGTTAAACCCTCAACCTCGCTCCAGGTGGCTGCTGCTGATGGTTCGGTTGTTCAAAGTTGAATAACACATTAAATATTTAAAGACAAAGTTGATTGATTGTCACTACCACCCATTTATTCAGAACCAGATCAAAAATAACCTTCAGCACCTCCCCGGGTCGAATCATAAATGTCATGAAGGAAAAAAGCTGAAATTCAGAGTGTCTAATAAATATCCAGAATTACTAAATCAAAGTCAAACTTTTCTTATTCTGTTGAAGCATCCTTTGCTTTGGGACTGTAGAATATATCCAGGCTTGTTTTTGGAAATACATTGACTCAATTTAAAAAGACAAAATGAAACTGCACCCAGAACCAGATCATGATTTTAAGATAAACAACAATCTCACAGGGTACATGAATCTTGCCGTTAAGTGAAAAACAGAATACCTTTTGCAGACATGCCTTCCATCTTTGATTCTGCTGCACGTCTCCTGAGGCTCTCTATGGAGAACGACGGACGCTCCACCTGCAGAAAAGGAACGCCTGTTTTTCTTTGTGTACTTGACCAGTGGCAGCAGCGATAAAATCTCATTCATCACAATATATAAATAACAAAAGGAATTTTGCTGACTCTTATTTTTTTTTCCTATCATCTCCATCAGAATGGACTAAATAACAGTAGAATATATACATATAAAACCATGTTTTTAACATTAAAAACATGTAATATCTGATAAGTTGTGGCTTTATTCATCTGGAATCTGATGACTGCGTATTTTATTTCTTTGCATTGAACAACCCTGAACACAGAAAATGTTGATTACTTGTTTAAAAAAATTACCATTTATCAATTAATCATTTTTTGTTAACTGTACCACAACCTGTACCTGAATGAGTAAATAAACCAACATGGTTGGCTGCAAGGAGAGCGGAGACAGACGACCCTCTGAGTTTACTGAGCAAACCTGCTGCTGACCAGGTTAGCTCTGCAGGGGTGTTACTATGGTGACTGAAAAACTGAAAACTCAGTTTCCCATCTTTCAGGCTAAGAAAACTTAACTTAATACTTAGAAAATCAAAATATCAAACCAAAAGTGTTATTGGAATCCAGGACAAGACCTTATTACCTTTGTAACATTCAAAAAAATTGGATATTTTGAAGGCAAAAATATGTCAATGTCATAAGAAGAAACACTAAATTGCCCGAATATATCAAGAAAGAAAACAAAAGTGCTTCTATAAGAAATTCATGAAAAAAGAAAAAAATTGAAAGAAACTTTTTTTTTGGTACAACATAACTTTAGAGGCATTAAAACTGATACTCACATTTTTTTATAAACCTATATATAATTGTATTAACTTTTTTAACTTTACTTTTTTCTTGAATTGTTAACTTTTTTTTCAACTTAATTTACAGTAGGCAATATATCATTCAATGGCTCATCTAATTGGTCAACTGTCAAAATAAGATGCACAGCCATGTAGCAGCATCTTTACTGAAAGACTGGATATAAATCTTGTCTTTCTAGACCTCACTGAGGAATGGGGGGGGGACTCTATTTGTAAGGGCTACTATGCAAGTGATCAAAAACATTAACTTTCCCTATAAAGGGTGTAAAGTTTTCAGTAAACCTGCTTCTTGAAGCAGACCCCTGGTGACAGCATCAACGCTAAGTCAGTGTGATGGTGTCACCAGACGCACAGCTGCGGGGGGGGGGACAGAGGCCATGCAGCTGCCAGCAGGGGGGTTAGACTCAGCTTTTTTTCTCAATGGGAAGGAGCCAAAAGCAGATTGTTGGCAGGTCAACCAGTGTTTGAAAAACATGCGTTAACCTGGTATTTTCATGGGAAAGAGGCTAGAGTCTTCTTCCTGTTTAATGTAACATGAACAAAAAACCAGTACCTCTGCATTTGGAAACTGTTTTCTGACTCGCTCTCCTCCAGATGTTTTTGCTCTTGTATTTCTCTCAGACTATGGAGACTAACAAGCCACAGTTTTGGAAACCCCATGAAGATTCCTGCATTCTAAAACAATAAAAATGTCCTGAAGGACCAGCAGCAGTGATGTGGAACTAAACAATCCCCCTAAAGTATCCATACTACAACACATGCCTGACTTTAAGCATGTTAGACCTGTTTGCGAAAGAAAGCATGAATATCTTTTACAGCTGCTTTCCTCAGCAGATCTTTGCGTGGCCGGGTACTCACAGGGAAAGGCTCTGCACCTTCCTGGATAACAAAGCCTTCAATCAGGTGTGTCAGGATGTGGGACTTGTCTACGGCCTGCTGGGCTGCTTTGCTCTCTCCATCATGTTGGCTGTTTTTACTGCTCCCGTTGCCAGAGGTCATGACTGGAGCACAGGCCGCCCCGAACCTGTCGACAAAACAGCAAACCTCAAAATAAAGCCTCATGGGTCCGATAGGCTCTTCAAGAGCTAAAACGTGTTTTCACTTTCGGCCTCTAACCAGTGAGGTAGAGGAAAACATGCTAACACATCCTCTGCTCAATCAGGCAGACCTCAGAGGAGGAAAGCCGCCTGGCAGTCTGTGCTGCTGCAGCTCATTGAGCAACAAGTCTGGCAGCAGGTAACTCCAACTTCATGCACCCTAACCGGAGATCCCTCTCATTTTTAGAGTCTTGGTAAAAAATTACAATCCCTTTAAAACGTATCTCCCTTAACCTTCTCTGAGAAAGACATAGTTAAAAAATAGGTAAATAACTGGTTCAGCTGAAGATGGAGAAAATAAAACATGAAGATGTGTGAAACATCTACACCACCAGATTTATAGATTAAGAAAAACAGAGCTCATAGATCTGTCAATCACAGACACTGACTATAGATCTATAGAGTCACAAACCAGTGTTTATCTATTTGTAGATCTATAGAATCCTAGACGCTGATTACAGATCTGTAGATCTATGTAGGGCAATAGAATCACAGAACAGTGACTATAGATCTGGTTTTGGTTTCAAAAACCTCTAAATGTTCCAGCAATTCTATTCCCTTGTTTGACTTTTGATGCGCTGCCAGAAAACGGTCCAAAGATTGTTTGAGTTTTCAGTTTCGGAGAGAGTTAAAAAACCCCTGCTGCCCCTCCCCCATTTGTTGCTGCTAACAGCAAGTAAACTGGCTTATAGAATGATCTTGGCAGGCATAATTACAAACCAAATACATTTATTATTTTATATTAGAAGTTTGTGGAATCTAAAGAAGCACCCAGCACTCTTCGTTTAGGGTATTGCTGATTTTAAGTCATGAACAGCATATTTGTAGCTGACTGGCTCTAACCAGCACAGAGAACTCAAGCAGTCAATATCGGTTTCTCATTATTAAAAAGCAGAAAAAACAGAAACAATATTTTTCTCAATAAGCACTTTTCTCAAAGGTAAATCTAGTTGTTTTTACCTGATATTAAAGTAGTAACAGACAATGTTTACATTTCAAACTAGTTATTAAATAATGCCTTAAAATGTTATTGTAAGTTCTTGGTGTATATGCTGTGATGTCTTAAATTTTTTTTCAAATTTTTAGACTCTAATACTTTTTTTTTTGATAAAAAAAGAAAAAAAAGAAAACATAATCCATGGTGTATACCTGCTTATCCGTTCAGGGTTGCTGGGGGGCCTGGGGCCCATCTCTAGCCGTCATTGAGTGAGAGGCTGGTCAAAGCAAACAAAAAACAAACATATTGGCAACACGAAATAAAACAGATTAGAAACAGCGTAAATGATCATCAGGCAAACTAATATTTTGATCACACAGCCTTTTTGAGGCATATTTTCTAACTCCAAGGAGAATAAACTTAGGGGAGGGTGTGCTCTAAGGAGGATAACAGGCTACATTAGAATTATTAGAGTATTAGAGTCATCATCATCCTACTTTCAATAAACTCTCTTACAATACAGCACCATCCATCTAACAGGTTGTTATATTCAAAATAGCACCACCAAATCCAATGTAAAGGTCATTTAGTAAAAACTGATCTGTCCAAGGAGCCCCAGCAAACAGCATTCAGCCACTAACTTAGCAGCACTACCTCAACTGATGCTTTCAGCAGCCACTGGAAGGAAAACACATATCTAATGAGAGGAAAACCTTGAGGAGAACCAGAACCAATGGAGTAACCTGCCACAACACATGAACACATGAACAGTCCTCCAGACTATCTAAAGATCAGAGTTTGCTCAAATTTGAGAAGAAACTCTAGTTTTCATTTATTCCACAAAACTATTAGGGAAAAGCAAAATTATAATTATGTATAAACCTAACTGTTAAAATGCTGGAAACTGGCATCACCTGATGCACTTTCTGCTTTTTCTCGTAGTAGCTTCGTCTCATCTGTTCCCTGTTTGGCCTTGACAGCACCCTGGAGAGAAATATCAGCTGTGCTGCTGCCATCAACACCTTTGTTTATAGATGTTGGAGAAGGGCCTGTTTTTCTAGTGTAGTCCTGTTTCTCTGACTGTGACTGGCTGGATGTGCTCTCTTCATCCTCTGACATGGGAGCTGGCTCGGAGCTCGTCTGCCTGGCTGTGTGTTTCCTGGACGGGGTCGCCTGTGGAGCTGGTTGACAGTTACCTTTTGTATCTATGCTTCTTTTTCTATCTGCTTCTGTCTCATTGAACCCCAGTCGGCCTCCACTGTCACTACAGGCATGCTTAGTGTGAAGGATTGCCTTTGAGTCAATGAGTTGATGCAATCAACTGGTTTTCCTTAGATAGAAAACTTTGAATCAATCTGACTGGATGATCTGGTGAACTGTAAAGTGCCTTGAGATGACATGACGTGAATTGGAGCTATAGAAATAAACTGAAGTGTATAGACAGATCTCATAGCAAAATACAAACCCTATCTTCTTGAAAAAAATAACAATCCTGCAATAAAATAAGCGATATTGTCTTCTTCGTGTGACATAAATATAGCCGATACTAGAAGGAGAAAATACACTTTTATATCAATGAACAAGGTCACTAATATGTCAAATTAGTATGTAAATAAAACAAAATAATTCGAAATTACCCAGATTTATACAGAAATGTTGTGCATCATTAGAGTACATGGCACACAGTGGCGGCAGCTGGAGATAAACAGAACAGCGTGTTACTGTAGTTTAAAGCACAACTTCCTGTTTATATCCAAGTCTGTGGGGTTTATCAGCCGCTCTAAAAAGTAAACCTGAGTTGCTGAGTTTGCTTAATTCCTCCAACTTAACTCTCATTTTCTTAGAGGCTAAAATCAGTGATGTGAAAACTAAAGGTTCGCATCAGTTTAGCCTCCTCACCTCCACGCAGCGTTGCTCCTTCACACTAAACTAAACTGGACCGACTCTGTAGAACTGAAGCTAGCAGTTTGTCCCAAAGCTTTCCAGGCGCCCTGCGCGGTAACAATGGTCCGGGGAAGAAAAGCTCTTTGTTCAGCGGCTCCAACTGCTCCGCTGCTGCCGCTGGGAGCAACACCCCGGCGGCCAGGCGAGCATTCACCGCATAAACCGAGCCGAACCGGAGCGGCCCGATACACCAGGAGGACTGGCTGCTTCCCAGCTTCACCACGAATCCACGCTGCACTTTCAAACCTTGTTATTAACATCCATTACAACTCAACTCAAAATAATCAAAACAAAACAGGTGAATGTCTCGTTTCCGCAGTAAAACTTCAAAATAAAAGCATATTTTGTGTTTTGGCGGTAAGCGCAGCTCGACGTTCGTCCGTTATTCTGAAAATACATGTTAGGGAAGATTGTCAGTCAACTGGAACCTAAAAAAAGAGAAAAAACAGCAATCAAATTAAGAACTCAGATTGTTTTTTCTTTGAAATCATTTTTATATTAATCTGAAAGTAATTTCAGCATCTAACTTTACAGAAAACTTAAAAACTTTAACTAAGGAAAAAGAAGTAGATTGTTTTTTTGTTTTTGTTTTTTTCAGTCACCATCAATCTGACCACAAACAAATAAGTGATGGATTCTGCAGCATTTCCTGTTGTTTTGGGATGTAAATGTAGCTTTGGAGCTTCCAGCGTTTTTAACCCTTCCTGTGAATCCATTTCAATAGGGAGTTTCATTCTTACATGAAAAACACCACAGTGTTTGACTGTTGAGATGGTGGAATAACAACAACACCAGTTTATTGGTTTGCTATTATGTTCAGTTTCCAAGTGTTGATAGATCTTTTAATCTTAAAGTGAAATATAATACATTTTTAACTTCTAAGAGTAATAATTAATGCCCCCCAAACAAATGGATTTATAATGACTAAAAAATAGAATCAAGAAAAAAAGTAACTTATTTTTAGAAACCAAAGAAACTAAACAGCAGTTAATTCATTTTCTTTCACCTAAAAAAGTGTGATGGAAAATGACAGGAAATAACCCAGTTACTCAGCTATTATAGCACCAGAACAGCAGTAGTTTATTTGACTCAGCAAGATAGGCTGGTCTATTATAACCCAGCAAATGGGTTATAATAAGCTAATTATGGGTTGAGATAATTACAAACTTATATAAATTTAACCACTAGTATTTGTTAATGGCCCCTACCCAAATGGATCAAATTATGTCATTATTGTCTCTTCCCAAATGCTGGATGGAATCAGTAAAAATCCTGGATTGTTTTTTAATAATTTGTTATTTCTTCTACCCAAATGCTGGGTGAAATCAATCACAGTTTGTGACTGTTTCCCGAGCAACAGAAATTTGTTTAGTAATGTTTTTGGTAAAAATTTGTCCAGTAACTCAAATCCATTCTAACAGTAAAATACATTCATTAGGAAAATAAATTGGAAGAAATGCATTGATCTAAAAAGAAAGGTTGTCTAAAAGCCCTTGAACTTTGATAGGGCAGAGTGGGATTTAGTCTTCAGAAGAAAATATGAAAATACACCAAAAAATAGAGAATCATTTGGCTTTGTGCATGGGTATTAATGTGTTATTTTACCAAAAATCTCCTTTTTTTGCCAGTCTGCAGGATCGAAAAAGGTACATAGTGTGAAACCTAAGTCATCTGGTACCTTTTATTTTTAATTTAATTTCAGTCATAACAGATTTACTTTTGAAGGCAGTTGATTTCTTATTAGATGTATAGACTGAATATGTTTATATCAATACATTTCACTGGATGCAATCATAAAAACACACCACACTGTTAAGATAATTATAACAGTGTTACCGAAGTGATCAAAATAAATAAATTCTAACCTGAGGTTCCCTGCTAATAATAATGTCCCCATATGCTCATCCAGGAGGAGCCACTCCTGGAAAGTCAATGACTGGGTACAATCAGCTGGTTTTCTTAGAAAACTTCCTCAGTCTGTATGATCTGATGGAAATGTTTCTGTAAATGGCTAAGAGATGGCATAAATTGGCACCAAAAAAAAAAAAAAACATAATAATAATAATAATAATGCCATTACTTCTGCTGCTCAGTGGCGCAGCCTGGGGTCTCTCTGCATGGAGTTTGCACGTTCTCCCTGTGCATGCATGGGTTCGTCCGTGTACTCCAGCTTCCTCCCACAGTCCAAAAACATGATAATTGGCTTCTCTAAACTCTCCTTAAGTGTGAGTGTGTGCGTGAATGATTGTTTGTCTCTGTGTTGCCCTGCGATCAGCTGGCAACCTGTCCAGGGTGGCGACTTGTCCAGGCAATACTAGACTGTTGCCTAGGGTCCTAAGTTCCTGGGGGCCCCATAAAACTATGTTTACATGTGTTGCCACATTTAGCAACTTTTCAGACCCCTCGAGTACTTTTATTTCAAAAAAGCACCTAGTGCCAAATCTAGCAACCTTTTTCTGCTACTGGAGACTTTGGCGACAACATCTAAAAGCAGCAAACTCTGCTCTCCAGAGCAAGTTGGTAACTCCGCCTCCTGCTCGCCTCTATCTTGCCTGCTGTCATGATTCATGCAGCCATTATTTCATCCAAATGAAAAATGGAGAACAGATAAACAGATCATGGCTTGTCAGAGGGACAAAACGTAGAACAAATAAAGGATGTCTATTCTATTAACATTTCTGTATCTGTATAACGGGTCTGTTTTATGATTT
>NW_015151419.1:163833-165554 GCF_000732505.1 Cyprinodon variegatus
AAGGCGTTTCCATCGTAGTGCTGCATCACTCTGGTCCATCTACCTGTTTTATTGACGCTCAGCTGCTCAGAGGCGCAGCTGACTGACAGTGCGCTGCTCTCAGTCTGGAAACCCGCTGAGGGAAACGGATGAGACGGGTAGCAGAACCGGCTGCGCTAAAGGTCTCATGTCGACAACGTTGGACCTGATGAAAAAACAGTGTTTGACGCCTGGGGCTCTGTCCTCTGCATCTCTGAAAAGAAGATTGATAAGGAAGAGGAGGAGAGTCGCACCGGGGGAGCCGCGCGCTGCGGACTGTGAGCCGCGCAGGTCAGATCTGCTGCTGAATTCACAGAGAAGGACCCTGAGCTGATGTGGGAGAAATTAAGTAGGATCGATTTTTAGTCAACCTACCATGTTAACTAAAAACATTTAAACTTCTTGAGCTAAATATTTATTTAAATAACTTTTTAACCCTCCTCAAGCATTATTCTGCTTTCCTTTCAGCAAGTCAGAGTTTCTTATTTTCTCCCAGATTTGTCCTAATCAGAGTTCCTCTTTTTTGAAGGTCTAATAACAGGAATGCTCTATGTTGGTAAATTCAACCATACAACTGTTAATACAAACTTTACAAAAAGCTGCATAATTCAGTTCAAATCAAATAAAACCAAATCAAATGAAGTATACTTCATTAATGCTAAAGGGGAAATTAAATAAATAAAAAAAATTAAACACAGGTTATAGAACCAGTTCATGACAAACAAAATGCTATATTTTACATCTAGTGGGCAGTTTGTCATTCCCCACATCTGAACAGCATTGATCAGGCTTTTCGTTCAATAAAACAGCTGAATGAAAGGCAATTTTAACAGAAATAGGAACAAGACATAAATTAAAAGCATTTCTTAATAAAAAACAACAACAAAAAAAACTATTCATTTGTTATGAAATGTGGTATGAAGGAGGAAGAACAATGCAGTCTATGGGAAATAAGGCTATTGGATTAGATAATTTATCACTTTCAATTATATTATTATTTTATTTAATCTTTAACTGTTACTTTTACTTGGCAATGAAAGTAATGACTGATATTGCATAAAGGCTTTGTATTTGGGTTTTTGTACTGTTTGTTGTGTAATATGTGTCGGTGTGTCAAGGAGAGGAGATACAAATGAACTCTGAGAGCTAGAATTATTTGAAAAGATTTTTCTCTTTGTGATTTAGGCTAATGTGTATGGTTCCTTTTCAATAAACTAAGCAAACAAACAAAATCATGGCAAGTTTTACAGGAAGGTCATGTAGATTGATTAAGAATAAAATCCCCACAGTCTGTTGTTAAATCTAAAACACAAATTAAAGGAAAGCTCAGGGGCGAAAAAACAGACCAATTATACAAATACAGAAATTTTAATAGAATAGGCATACATTATTTGTTCTGTTTTGTCCCTCCCTTATTGTTTCTTTTCTTGTTGTTTTCCTATCTATGTTTTGTACTCATGCTACATGCTGCAAACGGAATGAAAGATTTTTTCCAAGCACTAAGCTCACTTAGCTGATTGCTCCTTCCTGTGTTTCCAAAAAGGCAAAAGTAAATAACCCAGTCCTTCTTTTCACTGTAGACAAGCCATGATCTGCTTATCTGTTCTCCATTTTTCATTTGGATGAAATAATAGCTGCATGAATCATGACAGCAGACAAGATAGAGGACGCCACCAGGGGGCAGTATGGGATACCCGGGAAAA
>NW_015151419.1:166269-167817 GCF_000732505.1 Cyprinodon variegatus
AGATAGAGGAGAGCAGGAGGCGGGGTTACCAATCTACTTGCTCTGGAGAGCAGAGTTCGCTGCTTTTAGATGTTGTTTCCAAAGTCTCCAGTAGCAGAAAAAAGGTGCTAGATTTGGCACTAGGTGCTTTTTGAAATAAAAGTGCTTAATAGTATAAGCGTTCTGATGGCATTTTGGCGAAAGCATTTTTATCCAAAACATAATTAATGTGCACAAATAAGGAATAGTTATATTAACCATACATGTAAGCAGAGTTTTATAGGGCCCCCACGAACTTGGGGCCCTATAGGCAACAGCCTAATGGTAAATCCCCCCCTGGGAGTGCATCTAAATTAACTAGACTCTGGAACATCGATGGGGTCTGTTCAGTCGAACACAGGGCTGTTAATCGTCCATCCTCACACATATAAAGCCCATTTGAACCATTGTTAGGGCTTTTGTTGATGCAGTGATTCCTGAGCTCCTAATGGTTCGTTTTAATGCTTGTCTTCATGTGGAAATAGTGCAGGCAGTGTCTGGAGGATGAAGGGGTTGATACAGCAGACAGGCATTCCTCCTCTGATTATCTAATTCTAAAAGAACCCCTCTGGGACATCATGTTTAGGTCAGTGCCATTTGGTTGCACCTCAGACTGTCCAGAAGCTCTGGATGCCCTGGTCATGATGTGGGAGGAGCATGTCCTGACGCTGTCAGACACACAAGCACACAGAGGTCATTCAAACTACTGAGGGCTGTTTAGATCTGCTCCAGTGACATCTGTCTCACTACATTACTCCAGCCGGTTGCCATGCAGCGTTTCAGACTCACTTTCTGGATGACATCAGTTTAAACCCTCTGAGGATTCATATTCTTTACTGTCATCAAAATATGTAGCATCATTTTTGTATCTCTGCTTATTTCTGTACAGTATGTCTGCTTCTGTCTCCTTGAACCCCAGTCGGCCTCAGCAGATGGCCGCTCACACTGAGCCTGGTTCTGCTGGAGGCTTCTTCCTGTTAAAAGGGAGTTTTTCCTCTCCACTGTCACTACAAGTATGCTTGGTGTGAGGGATTATCTTTGAGTAAATGAGTTGATGCAATCAACTGTTTTTCCTTAGATAGAAACATTTAAATCCATTTGACTGTATGATCTGGTTGAATTGTCTCTCTAAAGTGCCTTGAGATGATGTGTTGTGACTTGGCACTATATAATTAAATGGAATTGAATTTAATAATTTTTCCCCGGCACATTACCTATTCCATATCAGTAAAGCTACCCAGTAAAGTTGATTTTTAATGCTGACTAGAGGAATTTAAAATTGATATTTTTTTGGACGAAAAGTATCAGTTTGCATGTGCCGCAGTACAACCTATATGCATGACTTCATATAGATATATCTATCTATCTATATATCTATCTATATATATATATATATATGAAGTCATGCATATAGGTTGTACTGCGGCACATGCAAACTGATACTTTTCGTCCAAAAAAATATCAATTTTAAATTCCTCTAGTCGGCATTAAAAATCAACTCTACTGGATAGCTTTACTGATATGGAATAG
>NW_015151419.1:168467-170634 GCF_000732505.1 Cyprinodon variegatus
TCTCATCCCACTATCAATGTGTTAGATATCACTCACACGATGAACTACATGGCTGCAGCTGTTTCAAGCGATTTTCTCTGCATGCCAGCTACATATTTCTCCGGTTGAGAGGATTTTTATTGCCCTAGAAGATTATTGCCCTAAAAAGATTGGATTGTAGAAATTAGTGTTAAAGGGTCACAGAGAGTTGTTGGAATAAAGGTGTCATTCTTAAATGATTTGTTGATATAATAATTGAATCCTAAATTATTTGTTTTGTTCTAATTTCAGTGGAAGTATAAATGCTTCCAAACCTGATTGAGAAGTCAGGCTCCCATTCAGATATGGCTTGACGGGAGCCCGAAGGTTTGGATAAGGATCTAAACTTTAAAGTGGTCAAGAACATCTGCAAACCTCAAGCTTAAGAAAGTACTGTGACAACAATCAGTGGTTGTGTTCTTGTGTTTCAGGTGTTTCATGTTTTCTCAGTCTGGCAGCAGTCGCTCCGTCCGTCGGATTTTGACAGCCTGCCTCCTCTCCTTCCTGGCGTTGCTTGGCTCTGTATCCCTCGACCTCAGCTCCAACTTTGATTTACTAGATGCCACAGAAGCTGCATACAATGAGCTGACTTCATGCAGGACAATAGCTCTCCTGCAACTCATAAGTGAACTTCAGAAGATTAGGCATTTATTGGCCAAAGACACAAGCAATGAGACCCTGTCATCAGGTTTCCAGCCAATAGATCACCTCTGTGCTAAAATGTTGAACCTCCAAAGGTTTTCTTGCAGTGCTGAGTTGTCTGTTTTTTGCCTGCAGATGAAGAGAAGCATACAGACATTTCTAAATGCCACCCTGGATACAAACAGCCCAATTTCACTTTTCACTCAGGTCATAGAGAGACTTTTGAACACCTGGGGCTCAGTAGAAGCTGATTTAGATGATGCCAAACAAAACTCTAACTGGAGAGATATTCTGTCTGCCAGACTTCTAGTAACATTCATAGAACTTAACTACCAGCTGATGCTCTATCACAACACTGGGACTCCTGCTGACTTTCAGCTCAGATGGACTCAAACACTGAGCTATCTGAGTTTGTGTAAAGTAATGTCAGAGCAACTGAACTGCTGCTGGTCAGAAAATATAGAGCTCAAAATAAACCGGAGTCTAAAAGCTCCACATGTGTCTATTTTGGACCTGAGTCCATGGAAGATCTCTGGAACAGGAAATAGGCTTCTTTCAGGGACTCCCACGGGAATTCAGGCTCTGATAAAAGCACAGCAGTGTTTGTTTGATCGTGCATCCCTGGCTCTCCGGCTGGCATCTCGATCCATGTCTTCAGTCCTCAGCATGAGGATCTGCCTGCTCGCCATGGCGTGCCTCATCTACCCTGTGGTGATGTTCTCCTTCAAGCAGATGACAGAGTGGATAGAGAACTATGCTCAAAGCTTGACGGAGAAAACTGAGGATCTGAAGTGGCAGAGGAAGCTGGCTGAAGATCTGCTGCACCAAATGCTGCCAAAGTCGGTTGCCAAGCAGCTGAGGAAGCAAAGACAGGTTGAAGCTGAGAGCTATGAAAGGGTGAGTGCAATCACAATTAATTAGAACTATAAGAATTTAAAAGCATTTTTGTGTGTTACCTGTTTAAAAACAAAGTGTTTTCCAAAAGCTATAATTTAAATTTCTATCAGAAACATTTTTATTGGTCAAGTTTGGTTTCCATCACTCACATTGTATCAACTTTCATTTAAAATATAAAAAAAAACTTCAGGGACAATTAGAAATATGCATAAAGGAGCAGTATTTACATGTGTTTGTTACTTAGAGTCTTAATCTTTTCTATAAAAAAAGAAAACCGTGTTTTGATTATTTGTTTTTCTATGTATTTCATTTTAATAATACTTTATTAATCCCAATGAAAAAGGAAGTGAAATGCTGTTGTAATATTATAGGGGTTTCTTCAGGGAGGTGTAGATGTTGATTGTTGTAGGCATGAAGGGTCTCTCTAGTGAATTATCATATATACGTGAAGGCAGAAAGATGAGCAGTAAAACTCAATTTGGTGGGATTCTGATTTATCTAGAAATTAGTCATGTTTTTTATATTTTGGGAGGAAGCTGGAGAACCCGAACAGAACCAAAGCATGGACCTGCAAACTGCTTGCAGAAAGACTGGGTTTCAAGCTGGGATT
>NW_015151419.1:171832-174094 GCF_000732505.1 Cyprinodon variegatus
TGTCACACATTATACATCATAAAAAAAAAAAAACATTAAGTATCTTATACATATTTATTCCAACAATAAACATGTTCATATAATATTACTCAAGAAAAAAGTTAAGCAGTCAGCAAAAAATAGACGTACATGCATCTATCACCCACTCACAAGACACCCTTACCTGGTGATATTCCAATCACTAAGCTATGGCTGTTCACCACACTCCGTGAAGTATTTTAAAGGCTTGGTATTGATGTTTATGATGTTTGGATAATAAAGTTTATGCATCATTTTAAAACAAAATGTTTGGACCTTTCTCAGGTTTATAAAAAAACAAGAAGATTAAAAAAACAAGAAGTTAAAGATCTTTTACTTAAAGGGATGTTTCAGCAACTGCAAAACTATAAAAACATGAATGTCTTTTGGTTGGGAAAACAAGCAGCATTCTACAGAGGTGCTAAGAAAGTTACCTCATACATTGTTTAGACTCCTTCCGTTTTCCCCTCTCAATGTTTTTTACCAAACCCTATATGTAGATGATGAAGCTGCAGGGTTTGTGGATCTGCTATGAGGAGGTTACATCTGCAAGATCTGCAAACACCCTGACTGAATGTGTGTGTTTGTTGCCTTTGTTGCTATTGTTGGCATAATTACCTGTAATTGCCCTGCTACATATTCATGTGGAGATAAAACAAGTTGTCCAGATGAAATTATGTCTGGCATATTGAAGAGGTTTGAAGTAGCTGGACCCTAAAGCATCTTCTTGTGGGTAGGGGGTTCCAGATTGAAATGATCTGATGGGTTTCTGGGATAAAAGATAACAATAACACTGTGGAACCCACTAAAAAGTGAAATACAGCTCTGATAACGGCAGGTAGCGGCTTTAATCTCTCCAGGCACTCAGTACCAGGGAGGCTGATTTCCTGAATGTAGGAACACAAAGTTTATTGTAGGACCTGCCCTGTAATGTCTCTCATTGTTTCACTTAAAAATAAATTGTTTTGAGTTGTAGCATAATCTGTTTTGTAATTTTTTTTAGCTCTGGATCTTCAATAATGTGCTCCAGTTGGAGTCGAATATAGCAGTTTCCTGTCTCATTAACAATTTGTATAAATTAAAATGGGTATTTTAAAAGAATATCTAACAACAAGACATTTCAGACATGTAAAATCAAATTGTATTATCATCTGTAAGAAAAAAAAAAAAACACCTATTATGTCTTGATGAAACCTCTGTAACTATGCTTTATTTAACATCAGCTGCACAAATCGTTGCACAGGTAATGTCTGCAGGTGGATCTATGGGTCCCAAATGTTTGTAGCCTTATTCATGATATTTTCTAAAAGCTTTATATACCGACATATTCTGGTGAGGGAAGGCAGGTAATTTGAATTTGAATGGAATTGCTCAAGTTTTAGTGAGAAGCTCTTGGGGCTTTTGGATATGTTGCACTTTATCTCTCTTATCTCTTAAAAAATACCTTTATGAAACTTGCATTCTGATTTTACAGATGTAGTTTGCTATTCTCTTTGCATTTTTAATGAAACTTAATTTTCCAATCCATCTTAACTTAACGTCCTTAGATGGAAAACTTTCAACCAATCTGACTGTATGATCTGGTTGAATTGTCTCCGTAAAATGCCTTGAGAAGACATGTGTTGTGAATTGGCGCTATGTAAATAAACTGAACTGAATTAAAATGAAAGAGCAAGACAGAAAAAACAACAAAGAAAACATGAGGTTGAAATTTGATTCTGAGTTATTAATGAAAATAAAGTGAAATGAAATGTGCTCTTTATGATAAAGCCTATGAAATGGAAACCTGCTTAGATTTTAATAACAAAAAATGAGTAAAATTTTTTGATATTCTATTTTTTTCACCACTGTCTTGAAATAAAAACTGACATATCTCCATTTGAACGATGCTCTATGAAAGTTTAACAACATATGAACTAATATGACCTTATATATTCCTGTTGTCATTGTTTTGCTGTGAAGCTGAAACTAATGAGAAGTAGAGGGCAACAGATGAGGCAAACCTTTTCTCCCTTTCTTTTTTCCAGGTGACCATTTTTTTCTCAGATATTGTGGGCTTCACATCCATCTCTGCATCCTGCACTCCTCTGCAGGTGGTGGAGATGCTTAACAACTTGTACATGTGCTTTGACACTCGCATCGACTCCTATGACGTCTATAAGGTAACATGGCCACACAAATACAATTCAATTCAATTCAGTTTATTTATATAGCGCCAAATTCACAACACATGTCATCTCAAGG
>NW_015151419.1:176221-177320 GCF_000732505.1 Cyprinodon variegatus
ATTGGTCAGATAGATACACAATTCAGCATTACTTCTGTTTTTTAACCAGAAATGTAAGAGAAAACACATGTCCATTTGTTTGTTTTTTTAGACGGTCAGTCTAAGCTTAATCAGATTTATTGGTCCCTTTTTCTGCAAAAATAGAGTTCACACTTACAATCTTACCCAATAATTAATAGGTAATTAGTTGGGTCAGGGTTATGCATAAAAAGTTTGTATTCTGAATGTGACCGGAGTTTTTCTTTAACAGTTGCAGAACTGGAAAACGCTAAAATGGAGATCTGTCAAAAGCAAAGCTACATGCATGGGCGTAGGTTTGTATAGGGACCATAGGGACATGTCCCTATTAAAATTTTGGACCGACCTACTTGTCCCTACCAACAATTACATGTGAATAACATGTTTATAATTTACAATACAGCATTGTTGCACCAGTAGAGGAGTTCTGGATGGAGAATATTGACAGACAAAAACATGTTTTATCTAAAATGCAAAATTTTTATTTTTTTTTTCAATATTAGTATAATTCCTGCTTGAAGTGGGTCGGTCTGTGAGCTAAAGACATGTTTTAGAGTCTCTATACTCCAGTTAACGATTAACTGATTACTAAATTTGTTGACATGTTGACACAATAATTGATTAATCCGATGAATTGTTTCTGCCCTAAATAAAATACATGATATGAGTCACACAGAGTAAATACAGCCTAGATGTACAACTTGTAGAGTGAGGTTAATATATTAAATGCTCAGTGTCAGTTCCTCTTCTAGTTCCAGGGCACATGTAAATACAATGCATTTATTTGGCTTCCCTTGGATCTATTATTTCGCTTTGTTTCATGATACAAAGAGAACATTTAAAATTGTGGGTTTTACCTCTATTTACCTCTGTGTAACCCACAGCACATAAGGCCCTACTTCCGAGTTCAATCTGAGAGTAGTGCCCCCTGCCCCTTTAAAAAGGGGGCAGATCCCTGACCCATACAGATTGCTCCACAGATGCTACAGCCAACGCTACTCCCAGCTGCTCCTCGCTGTGGCTTCTCTGTTTTTGAAAAAACCCGCCTTGATACTCCACTGCTGCTTAATTTACTCTGATG
>NW_015151419.1:180050-181676 GCF_000732505.1 Cyprinodon variegatus
TGGATGGATGGATGGATGGATGGATGGATGGATGGATGGATGGATGGATGGATGGATGGATGGATGGATGGATGGGTAAAATGCAGATATTATCAAAGCTCTATAATAGATAATAATCAGTCAGTAACTGGTTTGCAGATATTTTGTCATTCATATGAAAGCTTTTTAACGGCCTCATTTAATGAATTAAATGAAATTCTCTGCCAAGGTGGAGACAATTGGAGATGCCTATATGGTGGTGAGTGGTCTACCTGAGAGGAATGGTGACAAACATGCAGATGAGATTGCCAAGATGGCCCTGGACTTGTTGGCGGCGGTCAGGCAGGTGTCCATCCCTCATATGCCCAACGAGAGGCTACAGCTCCGAGCCGGCATTCACACAGGTTAGATGATGGCTAGATAGATAATTCTATTTTGATTTACAAAACCTAAGTGGGATATTTTTAATGAACCGCACTTATTCCCATCACTCCCAAACCTAGAAGACCAGATGATGTTTCTCTGGCTCAGTGAAGATCCGATATTTGTAATGTTATAGATTGTCCCTTTGAGATTCAACCTATAATGTTTTACATATTAATGGGCTTTTATTTTGAAATGCACATAAAAACTTTAATATCCTGTTAAAGCAAAATGTTTATGATTTTTGTATCAAATGAATTAAATAATCTTTTATATGACAAATGGTATAACTTTTAAATTAGATTATAATATATTATTGTTGTTAATAAACTAGCAAGATAAATAAAGACTCAATGACAATATGGTGAATTATTCCTATGAGCATGTTTTTGTAATTTGTTGCACTCTAAATAAACTGAATTGCATTGACTCAAATGACAAAGGAACCACTTTGCAGCTGGAGCAACAGCACCACCCAGAGGTTGTTCTAACCAAAATAACAAACTTTAACTGTAACTAACAAACTATCAAATTGAATTACATTGAGTATTTTATTTTTAAATAATCATCATTAAATCAAGTTAGTCAATGTAGGTTATATTTTGAGGAATACATTGGATTTGAAACATAATAATTCTCTGTGTTATCTTTACCTCCACCAAGGAGGCTACAGTCAGGTCCATAAATATTGGGACATCAACACAATTCTAATCTTTTTGGCTCTATACACAACCACAATGGACTTGAAATGAAACAAACAATATGTGCTTTATCTGCAGACTTTCAGCTTTAATTTGATAGTATTTACATCCAAATCAGATGAACGGTGTAGGAATTACAACAGTGTGTTTATGTGCCTGCCACTTTTTAAGGGACCAAAAGTAATGGGACAATCTGCTGCTCAGCTGTTCCATGGCCAGGTGTGTGTTATTCCCTCATTATTCCATTTACAAGGAGCAGATTAAAGGTCCAGAGTTCATTTCAAGTCTGCTATTTGCATTTGGAATCTGTTGCTGTCAACTCTCAATATGAGATCTGTCGCTATCAGTGAAGCAAGTCATCATTAACCTGAAAAATCAAAACAAACCCATCAGAGAGATAGCTAAAACATTAGGTGTGGCCAAAGCAAGTGTTTGGAACATTCTTAAGAAGAAAGAACGCAGCGGTGAGACCCGGAAGACCACGGAAAACCACTGTGGTGGATGACCGAAGAATTCTTTCCCT
>NW_015151419.1:182640-189934 GCF_000732505.1 Cyprinodon variegatus
TGTGTTGATGTCCCAATATTTATGGACCTGACTGTATATTTTTAGTTGGGTTTGTGCGTGTATGTGTGTGTTTGTCTGTCTGTCTGTGTCCAGGATAACTTGAAAAGTTCTAAACTGATTTTAATTACTTTTTTGCCAAAGGTGTGAGCTATAGATGAAAGGCACAATATTGGACAAAATTAGCTGTTTGGCAGAGGTCTACGCTCTCCGAGTGCTTTCTAGTTATTATTTCTCAGACTTTTGGAGATGCTGTAAGCATCATTTAGTTGACTTTGACAGTAAAAAAATTGATTGAATCTCACTGCATTGTTACCTGATTGTGGATATTATTATTCTTTCATCTTTTGGCTCCACAGGTCCGTGTGTGGCAGGAATAGTGGGCTACAAAATGCCAAGATACTGTCTGTTTGGAGATACAGTCAACACTGCTTCAAGGATGGAGTCCACCAGCCTTCGTAAACACTTTAAAATGAACCTCGTCAGCCTTTAGTTAGAAGCTGAAATGTCAAATAACCAAGTATTACTACTTAGCTACTTTGCTTGATTAGCTCTTTTTCTTTTTGGAAGAATATTTACTATTACTCTCTACATTTGAACGAAAAACATCTGTAATATCTTTACATGATGTAACAGCTGGAACAAATTCAGATGTTCAGGCAAACTTAAAAACATCAACAGCAGATGTGTTGAGCTGAATGTATCTAACGTGAGCTTTCCTGTTTCAGCTCAGAAAATCCACACCAGCTCAGAAACATACTTGGCTTTGATGAAGGACAACGCCTATGAGTTGCAGCTACGTGGCGAAATTGAGGTCAAGGTAACATGAACACATAAAAATCAATCTATCTGGTATTTGATTTTCTTTGATAGGTTTATATGAAACACTTTTAAAAACATATTTATTCTGTTTATAAAACAATCTGTACTGAAAACACAAAATCAATTCAGTTTGCACATATGAAGGAAATCAGAGGCGCCATTTCATAAAAAAAAAAAAAACATTCTATTTGTCTGAGAAGAAACTAAGCATATAAACTGTTTACTCTACATATAATGTATACTAACTTAAACACATTCAAATGAGCCCTATTTTAAACACTCCTTATATGTGTCAGAACATTATAAAAACAAAAATATTCAGTGACCCTTAAAATCCGGTAAAGTTTAAATATTAATTTAACAATTTAACTTGAAAGAAGTAAACGGTTCATGAAAAACTGGGTGCTGAACCTTCTATGACGTGGAGGTGAAAAGTAAATAATGGATCTTAATGTAGCTACTTCATTTTTCCCACATATTACATCCTGGAAGTTTTGGTGTATAATTTCTATGATGTTTGGTTTTGAGATAGAAAGGCTCTTTGACTTGTGTTTGTTATTTTCCGTTTAGTTTTTCCAATACTATTTTTTTTTCTCCCCTTTAAAACGCCAGAATTTGCACATGATTACGTAATTTTATACAACAAGTCAGATACGATGATCAGTTTCCTTTAAGTTACATTTCCATTCTTTAAAATAACAAATAAGGTTTCCACTCTTTCTTGAGTAATTTCTTGTAAGTGTACTTTTTACTTTTATTAAAGTAAAAATACGGCATTATAAGGAAATGCTGCTCTTACTTGAGCACATTTTACCCTACTCTCTTTTACTTTGAGCACCATGCTTGGCAGTTTGTAATTGATGTTTTGTTCTGAGATTTGGCTAAACAAAATGATACACAACATATAAACGGCTCTTTCAAGAAAGTTGTTTTAAAGTTGGTTGGTGCACATACCTCTAACTGGCCTAAAAGACACTGCTACTTGAATTGTGTAGCTATTTGAAATGTAATTTTGCCACCTTGATTGATTTTTATTGATCTAACAGTGGAGAAATGTACTCGTTACTCAAATAGTCTGAGGTGCCAAAGGAAGAAAAAGGTGCATGGGATATATACAGTATATACACTGCGTCCACATAGGACAGCTTTTCTTCTTTGTTATAGCAGGATTGTACAGGGTTATTGCACAGGGTGTTTGATGTTTACATGGGTATTTATATAGATGGATACTTAAATATATAGTTATTATACTGGGTGTCAAATATAGAGAAACAGGTCATAACAGAAGGTATTGGACATTATACCTTGCACAAGTTATTGCCATTGTAGTGTCGCATTGTTGAGTCTGGTGGCAGCAGGGATGAATGACCTTTTTACAAACAGGGTGTAAAGGTCTTTCACTAAAGGAGCGGCTCAGCTCCTCTACAGTCTGGTGCAGAGAGTAGGAAGTGTTGTCCATGCTTGGTGCTGCCAGTGGCCCAGCAGACAACAGCGTAGAGCATAGGTCTTCAACAGGGGATCCGCAACCCCTAGGGGGTCCACAGAGGAACTGCATGGGGGTCACGAAAGTGTTGGTTGATTAGACTTTTTTTTATATTCCCCCCCTGCAATTTTTCCCCTATTTGAAATGTCTTTAAATCCACATTAACATGAATTCAACACACCGTAGTAAATAGAGGCAGAAGATGTCTTTCAGTCATCAATGCACACATTCAGTGACACACAGGAGCTCTTTTAAGCTGGGCACCGTTTCATTCACAACACCTATCCCATCAACCAGGAACCAGAAATACTTTAATAATCCCAGGGAGAAATTACTTACTTTATAAGACTCCCTCTGTAATAGAGTGACTATAGGACCATTTTGATACTTATTTGACATTCATACAATATATATAATTAGGGGGTCCCTGCTCCATCTTGCCATCAGTTTGGGGGTCCTTGGCCGGGAAAACGTTGAAGACCCCTGGCGTAGAGGAAGGCTGAGGCCCTTCTTACAAAGAGCATCAGTGTTATGAGTCCAGTCCAGTTTATTATCGACGCAAAAACCCAGGTATTTGAAACTCTCCATAGTCTCTTTGTCCTGCCCCATAAGTTGTATCTTGGAATCTCTTACTTTGCATCCAGTCTGTGTGGGTTGATCTAGAGAAGAGGAGACATGTTGAAGAGTGGACAGGTAGACATTCTTTGGACCCGGAGGAGCACTGGAGCGGACTGTCACTTGGATTTCCGTGAGGGACTGAACGGCACATGTGGAGGTTTCTCCCCTGCTCAGTGTGAACTCAGAAAATAATCCTTCCAGGGGAAGAAGACCAAACTTCCAGTACGCAGGAGGACTTCCTGCCAAAGGCAAAGACAAAAACAAGGAAAGACTCAGTTTGACTCAGTGAAACAAAGACTCAGGTTAGACTCAGCTAATCTAAGCATGGCTAGAGTACCCAAAACTGGCAAACACTCTGGCGTCGAGGTAGTGACAGTCCACTGCTTAAGTACTCCTCCACATAATGATCCAAAGAGACGCAGGTGTGCAGGGAGGACCAACAATGACAGGGCGCCACCTGGTGGTGGAGGGAGAGACAGACACAAAACAGACCACACAAACTGGATTCCTGACACTATTACCCTTCCCAGGAGGATATGCAGCAGCAGTGCTGATGTCTTCCTACTTTAGTGATGAATGGACACATGTCTTTATGTCCATAAGTGGCCACGCTGATAATGATCCACATTTAGGGCTTTATTTTTCTATCTGTTATTTTTATACACTTTTCTAAGGTACGCATTATGTGACCACTTTTACTATAACATTTGCTGCTGTAAACACCACAATTTCCCACTGTGGGACAATAAAGGGATTTTCAATTCTACTTTTAGCTAATCTCTTAGCTCTCTTTGTTTCTTAATTTAGATAGAAGCTGTAAGTGTGGACTAAGATTTATACCCAGCTGTTAATTATATTTTGTTTTTTTTGTTTGTTTTTTTTACTTAGGGAAACTTCATGGTTCCTTCACTGTTTTTATCTGATATTTAAAATCATATGATTAAGTTAATTGTAATTTTGATGATTTCCCAACAGCTTGACAGGACATCCAGTTTTAGGCGTCTCAAAAATTACAATAATTTTTTATTGTTTTTAATGTGGATGCTGATTTTTGTGTTGCCTGTGGCAGACTGTTTGACCCTACTCATTATTCTCTACCCAGGGTAAAGGCAAAATGAATACATACTGGCTTGTTGGTCATAAAAACTACAGTGTGCAGAATGACAGTCTGGTTTGCAAATGGAATCCCAACATGGCCAGAAAGAAGAAGGCGGCGGCCGGAAGTCTGGCATCTGTAGGAAATGTAAGTATGAATTTCCTCTGATTATTCACATGGATACTTTGAGGCATATCTGAGAATATGTGCATATTAACCTATTATATTGCTGTTAATCTTTAAAAAGAGATACTTGTAATTATTATTATTATAACTATGGAAGTCCAGGCAGGACAAAATAACATCTGGGCTGTGTCCAAACAACCGCCTTAACCGCTAAATCACTCAATCACTATATAGAGCGAGGACTTTATAGTGAGCTCAGTTAACTTTCGGACAGATGATCGTTACTTTTCGCTCCACATTGGTCACGTGAGTCCGGCTCACTTTGTTCTCTCTTGCCCTGAAAAAAATCTATCCAACCCTAGATTGATTTGCAAGAGCTCTCCTTGCAAAGCAATCTGGAATATATCTTCCCACCTCCGGAGACTCGGACACTCTTCTAAAATGGTGTAACCACCCGATTAGGGCAGATGTTCGAACACAGCCATGGTCACTAGAAAAGCAGATATATCCCAGAAAGCTTTGCAAGAGCTCTCTCTCTCTGTCCCTCCCTCTGTCTGTAGTTATATATATATATTTAAATAATTTCAAATTTGGCATAATTCAAATGAAGGCAATTTAAATCTAGATTAATCTACCCTAATTTCAAGATTTCAGTGAGATTAATCTAGATTAAAAAAAATGTATCTATACCCACCACTAATATATATGTATATATACAAAATTGTTTGGGGTGCAATTGGATGACATCAACTAATTAACCTGAATTAGTCATCTGTTTATTTCTGTGTATACGTTTCATTTATAACTTATATTTACATCTGTGCAGTCGTCCGTCACAGTGCAGAGTCTAAGCGACAATGCGGCTACACCGGTTTCCCTTCCCTCTTCAGCACTGAACCAAACACCGCAGATGCCTCGGAGAGAAAGGATGAGTCTGAGTGTGGCTGCTCAGATGGAGCCGTATGGGGGAAGCTATGGGACCCTGGGCTCCATGATCGGGGGGCTGCAGGGTGGAGACGAGTCTCCGGTAACCAGCCAGCATGGTGGACTTAAACCTGACCTGCTGCCTGGTTCTAACCAGCAAATGTGATCATATAATCTCTGATGTACCCAATGAAATATTTAAAAAAAATCACAGATTAGTTTGTAAATTAACGTTAAGATTTTAGGATCATATATTTGTGACCTGAGTGATGTTTTGTTTGCTTTTCATGATAACTTATGTTTTAAGTTGCAATGTTTAGGATTGGGTGTTTATGGCTGTAGAATTCCTTCTGAGGGTGGAGCCCTGGGGCCATTTGCAGGCGTCTTGATTGTTTTTATTTTGCTCCTGCCCTGACCAAAATTAAAAATGGCAAAAATTGTGAATTATAGACTGTTTCAACTAATTT
The DNA here is from genome assembly GCF_000732505.1 of Cyprinodon variegatus. Taxonomy (NCBI): domain Eukaryota; kingdom Metazoa; phylum Chordata; class Actinopteri; order Cyprinodontiformes; family Cyprinodontidae; genus Cyprinodon; species Cyprinodon variegatus. The sequence continues at coordinate 188,174 of NW_015151419.1, forward strand.
AGGGTCCTTACAGCGAACTGATTATTGAGGTTTGAGAGTCCTAAGTCTTTGAGCTGGTTTATGTCTAACCGTTTACCAGTTTAAGTGTAATAAAGATGTGAAGTGTTCGAATATATAAGTCAAAATGTGTCCAGTTCTACTGCTGTGTTAAAAACAGGAAAAAAATATCCACACCAACATGTTCACAGAAGGTAGACTGCTTATTGTCAAAGCAGTAGTCTTACATATTTGACCACTTTCGTTGGCAGAAGTGGTAGAGTATGTTTAAATCTGTGGATTTCCTGGCATAAAACTGAAATTTAAGCAGTGTCCTCATGAAACCAGTTTAAGATCTCATTGTATTGACTTTGTAAAGTGCCTTGAGATGACATGTGTTGTGAATTGACGCTAAATTAATAAACTGAATTGAATTGAATAGATGGCAGCTTTTGGGAAACCATACTGACTATTTAGAGTGAGGTAAGTTTACCAGAAAAATGGACATAGGGTGGCGACCAAGAAAGCTCCCCTGTTCAAACTTCAACAAGCTTTAGTTTGAGGCTCATGATATTAATTTACCGAGGTCAAGCTCCTCACCCTATCTCTAGGGCAAAGCCCAGCCACCCTTGGATGCAGCTTATTTCAGTTGCTCGTATCCAGGATCTCGTTCCTTTGGTCATGAACCAGATTCCACGGCTATAAGTCGGGGTAGGAACATAGACCAACCTGTAAACCAAGAGCTGTACCTTTTCCCTCCCTTCACCACAACTAACCAGTGCAGCAGCCACACTGATTCGTCTCTCCCACTCCATTCTCCCCTCCTCAAGAACAAGATACTCCTCCACTTAAGGCAGGAAGGGTGCCACCTTATTCCATTTGAAAACCAAGGACTTGGAGGAGCTGATCTTCACCCCAGCCGCTTCACATTCCACTGAGAACCAACCCATTGCATTCTGTAGGTCGTGGCAGGAGGGAAGCCGGCAGCAGCATCATCAATATCAGCAAAGCCTTTTCCAAAAAGCAGGAACCAAATACCCCAAACTAGACCCCCCAAATCTAAGCTGCGCCTTATACAACAGGAGCAGTGGCACAGGGCATCCCTGCTGTAGTAATTATTGTGAAGGTATTGATGCAAAAGGGTGTTTTGAGGTTCCATTTGTTTAAAAAATAAGCAGATGTAATATGTGTAGATGTTGTCGGTTCATGTTGTTACCCAGTGCGGTTGTCCTGTCAAATGAGCATACCCCGTCAGACCAGCATACCCATAGTCAATACCAGTTTATCCCTTCAGTTCATCCCTAAATACACTTTGAACTACCTCAACGGGCATGCATCCCTTTAGTCATGTACAAAAAAACTATTTATTAACTTTTTGGTGTTTTTGACGTGTTTTTTAGCGATCTGACCTTAATTTTTTTTTTCTTTTGTACATGATTAAATGGATACACGCCAGTCGAGGTATTTTAATGTCTTTTTTTCGTACAAAACTAAAGGGATGAAGACAAATCTGACATCTTGAGAATGTGTATTGACTATGGGTAAGCTGGTCTGACAGGGTATGATGATCTGACAGAACACCGTTGATTGATGCCTGATACTCATGTTGCATATGTATATGTTTGCGTTTGTAGATGTTTCAATTGTCTATGTTGCACATAGATGTTGCATTTGTAGATGTCTCTATCTGCTATTGCGATCATTTACTCACTGACTTAGACTTTTAGACTTGGACAACTTTTATTGTTATTTTTATACAAAGAGTGTATACAAAACGAAATTTCG
>NW_015151419.1:191181-229550 GCF_000732505.1 Cyprinodon variegatus
TGATCTCTCTTTTTAATTTTCATCAGAACTCTGGCTGCAGCATTTTGGATCAGCTGAAGGCTGTGGACTTCCTGATAGTCACCTCAACACGTCATCTCAATCTGCAGTAAACTATGATACTCCTATAGGGTTTCATTTATTAGTGACATAGCTTTATGGCAATCTAAGGATATGTGTTGATCTGAAGATAAAACAGTTTTCATTCTTAAATAAAATGCAACAAACCTTTCCTGAGTGAAAGCAGAACTTCCTGTTAGGTGTCAGTTTAGTGGAAGTTTTGCTCACTGTGTCTCTGCTGCCTCTTAAAGCCCCTCCATAAGTGGCTGTGTGCGGGTGAATGCTCGGTTTCCTGTATGAATGCTACATGCAAACCACGTGGTGTGAAAGCAGACTGCAGCTTCTTTTGTTCAAATCAATCAAACCGGAGACGGACAGAGAGCTGCTGAATCAGGAAATCACTGGTATACAAATCATTTCTTTTTTAGTTTTAGCGAATCACTAAAGGAGAGCTTATGGACTCCACCGACGCTGTTGGTGTTCTGGTGTGAACACACGTGTAGTTTGGGAAATGTTGTAAAGTTTGTTGATGTAGCATCTTTCGTATGGAGCGTCAGTCTTTGACTGTTTGTTAGCATACAGTAGCGAGGTAACGTTAGCATAATGAACCCCATCATTCAATCACATTTTACTCGGTTTTACATCAAATGCATGCAGGTTTAAAATCCCTCCCTCGCTATTTAAGACATTCAAACTTCACTGTGGTTGTGTGTACAGCGGGAAATGGTGTAAGTTGACCTGCCGTACGGCGGGTTTTACGGCAGCTAGCTCGCTAAACAACCGAACAAAGAGCGGCGGACGGACGGTTAGCTTGGTGAAGCTAACGGATACCAGCTCAGGGTTCGGTCCGCTGTCGGCGGCTTCTGGTTCTGGTTCCTCTCTCCTCCAGACAAGCTCCACCGCTACTTGGAGGGAGATTATTTAATGCCATCATGAAACAGAGTCAGCTTAATAATGTTTGGGGAAAATTGTCTTTACGGAGCCCCGAAAGTGCCAAGTCAGGAGCTCCTTCACTCGGTGAATTATTAATTACAGGATTCTGTTAAATAACAAATTAGATATCATAATGCAGGTTGATGTTTAACGTTATTAAAGATGGCACCAATTACTCTCAATATAACACAAGAAAACCTCTGTTATGAACTCAGTAATTTGAGTTTGTTTTAGTAAAGTTTGGATCAAAGTTGGCTGGCCCTTAAAGTTAGCCCTGTGACTTGGAAAAGCAGAAGTTTCCTACCAAGGCTGGTAGTAAAATTCAATATGGCTGCCAAACACAGAGCACAGTGAAATATTTATTATTGGATGATATTATTGCATCTACCTATGGAAGCCCGGTTCCCCCACTCTGTTATAAGATAAAATCATCTCATTATAATGAGATAGTGTCTCATTATCATGATATGAGATACTATTTCAAAATAGTAAAATCTTCCTGTTTAAAGGGAGTCTTTCCTCTCCACTTTTGCTGCAAGCATGCTTAGTGTGAGGGATTGCTGAAGAGTCAATGAGCCGCTGCAATCAACTGGTTTTCCTTAGAAAACTTTGAAACAACTTGACTGGATGATCTGGTTGAATTGTGCATTGAGATGACGTGTTGTGAAATGGCGCTATATAAATAAACTGAATTGAATGGGGAAATAATGGGATACTATCTCATTATAACTAGATATTATCTCATTATTTTGAGATAATATATTTTTCAGAGTGATGGAAACAGGCTTCCATAGATTTCTGACATGTTTTGTTGAATATTGAATGAATCAGAGACTGAACTGAAAAAAACATATTGCTTTTTTTTTTTTTCAAAGTGCAGAAGGTGGAGATAAATGTGTTGAAATGTATATGTAACTAGTAGTCTAAAAAGGAGCTGTGAATTATGTTTACGCCGCAGGTTTTCCTTCTACCATCAATACATATACATCAATACAGTTTTAATTTTAATAGTTTTTTAATTTCTTTTCTACTGAGTGGTAAAGATTTCTTTTGTAGTTTTTACATACGAACAATTTAATCATTTAAAGATTTATAATGATAATCAATGCAGCATGACTCACTTCAAAGTACAGCTTTTTGAACCTTTATGGTGTTTTAGTGTCAGACGTCTTTAAAACTTTCAATTCTTCGGGTCTTCGGTGTTTCTGTTTCTCTCCCTTCTTCTTCTGCTGCCCATGCTGGTTGGATTTTTACCAGGATATCTCTGAACTGTCCAAACTTTTTTCTTACTCTGACCTCTACTTGATCCTTTTCTGACTATAGCTACATTCCTACTGCAAAGATGCCTCGCAAGAAGGTCACAGATGTGTCTGGGAATGGTGGGATGAAGAGGAAGAGGGCAACCGGCAAAAGGAAAGACAGAGACTTCAGCAGCGATGATGAGTTTGACTTCGAGCAGGAGAACAACAAGAAACCTGGAAAACCTGCCGCCAAGTCTGGGCTGCAGCCCGTCACCGTCGCAGATGATGTCAAAGAGAAAATAGTGAGTTTAGTAATGTGTCTTAAACACACACTGATTCTCTTTTTGAATTTTATCTTTGTTTTGTCTTTGTCTCTGGTATGTGGCCTTCACTACGTATGATCAGTATGCCAAGGTTGATAGGACAGACGTCTCTAACCTCAGAGAACAACAAATTCATTTTAAAAGCCCAGAAAGTGGAAATCCTTAACTTGATGATGACTATCTGGAGTTATATTAATCATTAGGATCCTGTTAGTAGAAAATTATCTAATTCTGGGCAGGAAATCTAGATAAAGCTTTGCTCACAAAGAACTACCGCAAATAAATTAAGAGAAAAACAACTTCTCACTTTTTACAATATTCTTCTTATGGGACAACAGAAGTTGTGGTCTGTTGAGCTAGTATTACCTTCTAAACTTTTTGCTCACTTCCTGCAGAAATTGGAGTTGCCAAAGACCAAAGGTCAGCTGCTCATCTTTGGAGCAACCAACTGGGATTTGATTGGAAGAAAAGAGGTGCCCAAACAACAAGGTAGGATATAAGCTTCACAAATAAACTCTGTGTGCTTTTCATTGATTGGTTGGATAAATAGAGGTGTTATACTGATGTAAGTGAAAAGTAGAATCGGAGGCAGTTCCTCTCCACTGTCGCCGCATGCATGCTTGGTGTGAGGGACTGCTGCAAAATGCAAGCTAAAATCTTCGCATGTTTGCAGGTCAATGAATCGATGCAATGAGCCGGGGGGCTTTTTCGGTAGAAAAGTTGAACCGTTCTGACTCCATTGTCTCTGTAAGGTGACTTGAGATGACGTGTGTTGAATAGGGGCTTTAAAAATATATTTCTTCTATTTGAGACTGAAGGACACTCACCTGTTTAACTAGATTCAGTTAGTTTAGTTAGGCAGCCTTCAGGTTTTAATGCTGGTGTCTGTTTAAGAGACATAAAAACTGTTGTTTCTGGTGTGGACAGAACCCTGCCCCTCACAGGAATGTGCTTTTTTTTCTCCCTACCTGATGCTCCCTCATTTTTCTCCTGAGGCTTGTTATTCTGGAAATGTCTTCGCTGCTGTTTTTTTTTATGCAAACAAAAGATTCACAACCGATTTTCTTAACTCATTCATTGATGGTATGATATGTAAGGAACCGTTGGACTCTGTTAAAGCTTTAGGTTGATGTTTGGATTGAGAGGTTGTCCTGACCTGTCGCTGCAGCACAGTAATGAGCTGCAACAACCTGTAAAACCAGACGGAATCAATAAAGGATTGATTGGGTTTTGCATCATGTCTGAGAGTGAAAGGAGTTGACCACATGCTACGTGTACATGTGTGTCTTTGTTTGGGGTCTGCAGGCGGCGCGTGTGTCACAGTCAGGGGGATTCTTCTAATTGATTGTGACAGTAATATCCTTTCATATGCATGCATGCTGCGTAGTGAGCCCCGTCCCCAGCAGGCTGTGCTGTGCCTCAGGCCGGCTCAATGTTGCATCTCAGCTGCACTGCTCTGCTACTTACTGATAAGTCTGCTTTGTTGAGTCGGGGTGGGGGGTTGGGGGTGTCGCCAGGAGCAGCTGCAAAGACAAAGATCATCCACAGATGGGTGATGCTACTTTCCTCTTCTGTGTTAGCCTCCAACACGCTCCAGTGTGTTGTTGTTGTTTTCCCACTTTTTAACTTTCCTTGTCAATGTGTTGCACTGTGTTTCTGATTGATTTGGTTATGGTTGGATTAGATTGATTTACCGTATAAAAAAATTCAGATAATTATTCATATCTTCCCGATGATGATCTTCCTCTGTTTTATTAGCGAATCTTCAGGCTCGTCCCAAATGTTGAAATGAAGAAATTAAATTGGTGACTAAATGAATTTTAAACCTTAAATGTTAGACAGCATGAAAATGAAAAGGATCAGTAATGGCTCAGAGAAAAGCTTGGAGAACTGAAGTACTTATGAACAGTTTATGCAAAGCAGGTTTGCCTCCTTTGTCTCCTAGCATCTCGGGAACAGAAACAGGTTGAGAACATTTTCAATGTTCTACAAAGAAATCCATGTATAAAACGAATTGCTTTTCTTTAAACAGCTGAAGGTTTCGGCATCCAAAAGCATTCTTTAAAATGTACTTTATATGACCTCACGTAATTTTTTTTCTGTCCCATCTTTGCTCCTTTAGCCCATTTAAGGTTTTAATTATCTGAGACATGGGCTGAGGAAGAACTGGGAATATGGCTGAAACAATGAAATAGATTAATCGATTATTGAAATAACCACCTGATTAATTTAGTGATCAATGATCATTACCTGGCGTATAGAGATTCCAAAAGATGCCTTTAGCTGACAGAGTGACCCATTTAGAACAGTTATCCTACCAAAAAAAAAAAAAAAACCTTTTGCATTTAAGATAAAAGAGAAAAAAAACGTTGTATCCGATTATTGATGGATTTAACCGAAAAAATAATCGACATATTAATCGATTTGGAAAATGATAGTTTCATCCCTAGTTGGGAACCACCCAGACTACTTTCTGTCTGCTCTTACATGCATCAACCCATGTTGTCACAGACTGGGAATGTGCAGCTTCACATCATGAGGATGGCATGGGACACTAAAGGATTTATTCTTCCTTTAATGTTTCTCTTCAGCAACTTGAACTTTGTTTTTCTTCGGTTTGGGTCCTGGTGATGATTTTATTTAGGCTTTTCTGTCTATCAGCCATGTTTCCTTCCATCTGAACATTGGCTACTTTCACAAACAATGACTGGTTTTGAATTTTTGTCTGTTTTAAGACATTATCCCCGGGTTTCTATCCTGGTGCTTTTTTAGGTCTCCCTGGATATTTCCTCTCAGTGTGTTTGGATCAGGGGCCTGATGCATAAAGCTGCTTAAAGCCCGGGTTGGTGAACATGTGCAGCAGCAGCAAAGATGCTTTTTTTTGTTTGTTTGTTTTTAATCACTGTCTTTTTATTTAAATTTTCTTTTTTTGTACATAGAGAAAATGCAAACAAAAAAGTAATCCCATTTAGCCCACCCAGGTCACTACCCAGTAGGTCTATGCGCTACATTCATACCCATAACAGAAATGAAAAACATTTTAAGGAAATAAATTAACTTAACTAAGCTGGAGCACTATTACAAGTTTTGAAATGAGTCATGAAAAGGTCCTCCAAGTTTCTTCAAATTTACCAGTAAGATGCTTTTTCTTTAATCCACAAAAAAAAATAAAAATACAACAATTAACACCCAGACTCAGTGAAGTGATTTTTTTAAAACTTTATCTTAAAATTTTTGTATTAAGGGTGAATCATATTTTGCCTCAAACAATAACAGATCATGTAAAAAAAAATAAATAAAAAGAAATGAAAGCAGGCTCATTTGGTTGTAAACTATAAACATTCCTCTGTTGAGCCTATAAATACTCATCAGTCGGTGAGCTGCTGATACCGGATCATCTTAGAACTACTGTTCTGTCCAGCAGGAGTATTTTTAGAAGAACCTGATTGGTATGTTGGTTGTTTAACGGTCACCTTCAGCTTTCCCATGTTCAGCTTTATCCATGTAACTCTGTTATATAAAATTTCTGAACTGCGTTTAAATAGATGCTCATTGAATTACAATTTATAGCAATCAGCTAGTGTCTAAACGTAATCAGAGCTTCATCCACAGCATATTTCTATTGGGTCCCCAGCTGTACATGTATTACATTTTATGAATGGAAAGTATTTTCATCACATAGCGGTGCTCCCATTAGTCATTTTGCAAACGTGCCTCATAGGTAGAGGCTTATTAGCCTGTTGAATGTAGGACCCTGTATGCTATAATAGTAACTATAACCAGTTGAAATGATAAACTCGGAGAAGGCTCCATGTCTTTTAAACACCCTTTGCATGGTGTGTGGTGCTAGATCAGAATTAAGCTTTAGTTGAGCTGGGTGCAGCACATGGCTGCATTTGGACCTGATACTGACAATGGAGATCAAAACATGCATGTGTGTTGTTAGAGGTAGGGAAGCACCATATGTCAGTATTGGTATAAGTATCAGCCAAGGTTGGTTAAGTTTAAGCTTAATGGAGCCTAGGCGGAAGGTCAATTGAAGAAACTGATTACTTACCCACCTCCAACAAAGGCCAACCAGACTCCACTAAAGCCAATCAGAAATCAGTGCATCTTAAAAGGGTCTCCAAGTCCACATCTCAGTCTGCTACCTTTGGAGTATGGACATTTTTATTGTTACGTCCGCAGACGGAGAGACAGAGCTCTGATTGGGGCGAGCCCCGCACACACATTTATAATGCACAAAACCCAACACACACTCTCCCTTGGGACCATCCCACCCCTGTATTAAGATCTTTCTCACACGAACATTGGTTATTCCCAAAACAACTTGAGTTGATCAAGGACATTCCCTGTTAGGTTAATATATCTTTCACAGGCCAGATAAACATTTCACAACAGCCCTACCCCATTTACTCTACCCTTGAAAAACCGTGCTGAGACTGGTCCGAGCTCAGTAACTCAGTAACTGAGATAACTTATCATGTTTAAATGGAAATCAAACTGAACTGAACCGAGCTAGACACAACCGAACCGAGCTAACTGCAGACCAGTTCCAGAGGTGGGCTCGGCTCGGTTTTTCCCTCAATCGGTTCTCTGATAAAAAGAGCGCATGAGCAGAACGCGTCATCTCCATCTGGCTGCACTTCCCGATTCACACTCCATTCCAGTAGTTGGCAGTAATGCCCCTCCTGAAGTTGCTTACCAACCAACACAAAACAGAAGAACAACAACAACTATAAACAACTATCGAAATCTTCTTCTTTTAAATAATGGCGCCGCCATTTTGATTTGCTTGATTCCCTCCTTCTTCGTCTTCTTCTTCTTGTGTTTTATGGCAGTTGCAAACAAATTTTGGTGCATTACTGCCAACAACTGCTTGATTTCCTCCTTCAATACTGGCAGCAATACCGCAGATCGTCACTAGGAGGCGAGGAACTGAGATGGCGTGATTTGTAAAAGGTCGTCAGAACCGAGCTCGGCCTGGTTAGCTGATCCGAGCTCGGACCGGTCTCGGCATGGATCGGTTTTTCAAGGGTAGTGTAAATGGGGTAATCTTCTGTTCACGGCATGAGGGAGCCTTAAGCACCTTAAAGGGCGTGTATCTATATTTCACCCTTGTCTAGAGTGAGGAGGCAACTGCTCTGTCATCCCTACTCTTAACTTCCTGCACAGAAACTGGTACAAGATTTCTCTAAAATCACTCCTATCAGGCCAAGAAAAAACATGCTTTAAAATAGCCAAGCGCAGGCAGTGGTTGCGCTGTGTCTGACTTTGACTCAGATGACCCTGATTCAACCCACCTCCAGCCCCTTCACCATCGTAGCTAAAGCTTCATCAGTGTCATTCCTCCTGGACTCTGACTGCCTTCCCTGGCCCATCTAAACCGGTCAGGCAGAAGACCACCATGTTGAGCCTGGTTCTGCCAGAGGTTTCTTCCCAACGGGGAGTTTTTCCTCTCCACTGTCTCTTCATGTTTGCCCATCATGGACAGGTCCATGCAATGTGTTATCCAAGCTGGACTTCCATCTTTCAGGTCCCCTAGTGAAACATTATGCAGTTCTCTGGATCTCTCCATACAGCAGTCATGGCCTGACCAACTTCATCTCCACTCCACTAATATTTCCTGCCGAGGTCTGAGTGCCCCAAGACTAAATTAACTGTATCGATAAAATTGTTCTACCTGTATTTTCTTTCCGTGTGAGTTTTTCAGACTGAGTTGATATCGGTCCAATAAAGGAAACTAGGTTAATATTTAAAACAGATATTGACTGAAGTAGAGCAGCAACATCAGAACTGTGGTTGGTCTCTCATGGTGTCCAAAGGGTTCGGAAATACGTTTAATATTGGTTATACCGCTATTAAACAATACTGCAATTTAGAAGTGACTCACGTTTTTCGATATAAAGTTTTTACGCTTTGATTGGGTGGTTTCTTCGCTCCCATTGAAATTCTTATATTTTGCAAAACTGCTTTGGAAATACTTTTAATCACATCGCATGAGTCCCTCCATCAACTGGAACTTAGTCTTAGAATCCAGTCTGTGTTTAACCGCCAGCTTTCTGTTGGGGCCATGTTTCCTGTCCGTCTGCAGGCTCATTTAGAACTAGACTGAACCTGAAGTTGACTAGAAATGTGCTTACAAACAGAATTTTCTTCTTCCTCAGATGAAAATCTTGTTTATTCATACTAAAACATTGGCTGCCACTGATTGGTCAAACCTTTTCCTGTTTTGCCCAAAACTATCATGACTTTTTGTTTGTTTTAGCTGCTTTCCGTAACCTGGGCCAGAACCTGTGGGGTCCCCATCGTTACGGCTGTCTGAATGACGTCCAGGTCAGCTGTGTCGTCTCTGGTCCCTGTGCTGCACACAGTCTCATCATGACCACTGAGGGGAAGCTGATGAGTTGGGGTAAGTTTCCTGATCCTTGAGCATCGCTTTGGTTTTGAAGGTCCTGTTTCTACTGAAGGTGAAGGAGAAAAGGTGGAGATGTGCACCAATAAGAACCGAGCCGAAGGGATAGTTGTTTCTCTCCTAAATGTCTAAAGTCCTGCCCACATCCTCCTCAGGTCGTAATGATAAAGGTCAGCTGGGTCATGGAGACACCAAACGTTTGGAGGCACCAAAACTGATTGAAGGTCTGGCAGATCAGGTGATCGTGTCTGCAGCCTGTGGAAGGAACCATACGATGGCGCTTACAGGTAGGCTGGTTCCCAGCAGCGATTACACTTTTACTCAAACCATACCTGCTGTACAGCGAATCACTTCTCTGACTGCCTTGGTGCATCATGGCAGAATCGCAAGCCGATTTTAAAGCAGTTTGTCTTCATGAATTTTATTTTTTTTCTTCAGATGATGGCACCGTTTATTCCTTCGGTGAAAACAAGCTGGGCCAGCTTGGCCAAGGCAGTCAGACCGATGCCGTCCTCAGTCCAGCGCCGGTGGGTGTGGGGTCGAACGAGGAGATTATTGGCACTTTGGGGGCTTTGCTACGATTTGAATCAACACGTTGTCCTCTTTTTCCAGATCTCCTACAATGGGCAGCCTCTGGTGAAGGTAGCCTGCGGTGCCGAGTTCAGCATGGTGGTGGACTGCAAGGGAAACCTGTACTCCTTTGGCTGCCCTGAGTACGGACAGTTAGGTAAAAACCCAGCTTTACTTTTTACTTCCTGTTCTTAAAATGTATTTCCTCCCAGACTTTGGATCATCCCTTTTTAATGGTCTCAGTTTCTCCATGTCTCATTTGTCTTGTGTATAAATTCACTGAATTCTAATGTTCTGCTTTATTTACATGTTGCCTGGGAGTAAAAGTTAAAAAGTTACAAGGATTCTGCAGAAACATACCTATATATATTTTTTCAGGGCTTTAGATTTAGAGTAATTGAAGCTTTATGTGACCATAAAGGATGATTGAGGGGGTTTAAGTTGACCCACCACTGATCCTGGGGAGCTGGTCATGAACCTCCTGACCAAAGGGAACTGTAGTGATGGGAGCCAACAGAGAAAAGGCTCTGGGTGATCGTTCAGTGTGGCTAAGATGTCAGCGGTAGATGCTAACATGGAGGATGGAGCTAGCCTGAGGATTTACAAAGAAAAGCTCTGCCAATAACAGAAAATGTCACCCAAGGGAATGCTGAGAATGTGTTAGAGATTAGTGTGTTGATTAATGTATAAACAGAGATCTTATTAGTGAGTTAAAATATTTACACAAACGTTGGAGACAAAAAACCCCAAAAACATTTAGTTATTTGTGGTTAAAAGCTCAAACATCAACTGGGGAATTCTGGATGGAGCATATTTATTAAGTGGGTTTCTCATCCTAAAGTAAAAAAGTCATTATTTATTTTTTGGTACTGTTTTAGTTTCATTGATGTGACGTTGACTCAAAGATCACTCAACCCACCGGAAAATAAAACCAGTGTAGAAAAAGCTTCATTAAACTCTGTTTTAACGGCGACGCGGTGAGGCATTTAATGAGGCTAACATTGGCTGATCAGCAAACATTAATGTTTTAAGGTAGCAGGACACAAATTGACCTCAAAGCTCAGGTTTCTCACTGACAGAGATGCAATAATAATGAAAAAAAAAAGTCATGGTGAACACTCCGCTTTGTTTTTTAGGAATATATGTATAAAAAATATAACCGTGGATGTCTACATGTTATGAATGCTGGCGTACCATAAAGAATAAATTATGAACAGTTTAGTTTGTGCCTTGAAGTCGCCCATAGGAAGACGTTACTTGGATATAACAAAACCGAATATCTTTAGAACTGCTCCAAATGACACAAAACTCATATGGGTGAGTAGAACATGATGTAATAAATCAAAGGGCCAATGTAAATAAAAAAAAAAAAAAAACTGTGTTCCCCTTTAAGACAAGAAAATAAAGAATTGTTTTTTTTATACGACTGAAACTGTTGATGGTTTGATTATTATTGAAATAATCTTCAACTAATTTAGTAATCGATTAATCGTTAACTGGAGTATAGCGACTCTAAATCATGCCTTTAGCTGACTGTAGCGGCCAAAGTGGACTTTTAGCTTAAATAAATAGAAATTGCTTAAAAAATGCTTAAAAGGACAGATAATTTAATTTGAATTTCTAATTTCATAGATGGATATATTTCATGATTAAAATGATGTACAAAGTTAAACGAATAAGAATTCATGTTTATAAGGTTACTTGGATTTTGGATTAAAAAATGTGTACTGTCACTTTAAGGATGGACGCCGGCTTCCTCAGCCTCTGGCATTTTTATTTTTAGATTGCAAGGAAGCGAACAGTCTTCTTACCTGTTGCTCTTCAACTTCACAATAGACTTTAAATCTTTTTATTTTGATTATAGTATATTTTGTTAATTAATGTATGTTTTGTAAGCTTTAAGAAGAACACTAAACTTCAGTTTTCATCTTCAAGACGTTGTGGAGTGAATTTATTTCAATTACATGAACATTGACAGTGGAAACTGTAACTTTGGTTCGGAGAATATCAGTGTAAGAAATAGCACTTTCCTCGCGGTCTCACCAAGATCAAACCTCTACACTGACTTAGAGCAGAAGTTATACCAAGATTTAAAAAAAATATATAAACATTCTGCATTTAAGATTAAAAAAAAACTTTTTCATCAGTCAATCTGCTCCTGAAGTGGAAAAGTTTTAGTTTAATTTTGTAAAAAAATCTTCTTTAAGGAACCTTTGACTATCCGATAATCAATTAATAGAAAACATTTTTGCATTGCTCTTTTCCCAACAAATCAGTTGCTGATTGGTCAGTTGCTGACTAGCCTCCAGGATTGAAGATTGGTAGCATCATGTCAAATGTTGCTCTGAGATAATTGTCTCTTTATTTCACTTAATGATAGAGAATATTAAATTAGTGCATAACTTTAGTTATCTGATGATAGTTTTAGGCCCAGATCCTAGCTGCGTGGTTCTCTGCAGACTTAGTTAGAGCCTAAAAGTTGTTGCATCATTAAAAGCTGATGTCTATGGAGCCCTTACCCTGATAGAGGTAAGAAATGTATTTTTCTGTCTCTACAGGCCACAACAGTGATGGGAAGTTTATCGCCCGGGCCCAACGGATCGAGTTCGACTGCGAGCTCATCCCCCGACGTGTGGCCATCTTCATTGAGAAGTCCAAGGACGGTCAGATAATGCCCGTACCCAACGTGGTGGTCAGAGACGTGGCCTGTGGGGCCAACCACACGGTGAGAGGCCCCCCCTCCCTCTCCTGTTTTCAGGAAGTCCGCCGGCGTATGCCATTGCTCTGACACTTCATGTTCCCTGTGTGCGCAGCTGGTGTTGGACTCTCAGAAGCGAGTCTTCAGCTGGGGGTTTGGAGGTTACGGCCGTCTGGGTCACACGGAGCAGAAGGATGAGATGGTCCCCCGACTTGTAAAGCTCTTTGATTTCCCAGGACGCGGCGCCGCTCAGATCTTCGCCGGTTATCAGTGTTCCTTCGCCATCAACGAGATGGGTGAGAAAAGCAGAGTTCATTGAGACCCGTCCTGCAGCCAAAGAGGCGCTTTACTGACCGACTGTTTGCTGTCTTACAGGGGGGCTGTTTTTCTGGGGGGTGACTAACACCGCCAGGGAGTCCACCATGTACCCCAAAGCGGTGCAGGACCTGTGTGGTTGGAAGATCCGTAGCTTGGCTTGCGGGTGAGTCCAGCTTCTTCTCTAGCTGCTCCAGGAGGCGGCGCCCGCTCTTCCTCAGGATCTGAAGTCCCTTTGTGTTGTTTACAGAAAAAGCAGCATCATTGTTGCAGCAGATGAGAGCACAATCAGCTGGGGCCCCTCGCCCACATCTGGAGAGCTGGTAAAACTGATCATCATGGTTGCTGTGGTGCTGTGAGTCAGGGAGATGCTGAACTGACTTTTGTTCTTCTGACCTTCAGGGATACGGAGACAACAAACCCAAATCATCCACTACTGCTCAGGAAGTTAAGACTCTGGACGGCATCTACATCGAGCAGGTACATGAACAGAGGCGGAGGGAGGCCTCAACGCCAGACTATCCCTCTAATCCCAGGACTGAAGGCCAGAACAGGAGATGAAGCTTCAGACACTTTTAAAATAACTGATCAATTTTAGACCAAAAAGTAGTAAATTGAATTAACTCAAATTAAGGCCATTGAGGCAGTAAAATGTAACCAACACAATTTGACTTGGTGGTAATTTTTTTTTGTCACACCTTCAATATATTTTGACTTTGAGTTAAATTCACTCTGAAAACAAGAACATGTTATACTACAACGGCACCTTTGCTTGGGCAAAGTTTTAAAAAAATTAGGAGTTTTTATTCCTCATTAGTTTTAACATTTGGGTTTACAGTGTTTGTTGACCCACAAATTAAAACCGGATTAAGCAGATCAGAGAATGATCAAGAGACTTCTTACAAAGTATGCAGAAAAACTATAAATGTTCCCATGAACAGTGTTGGCTAATCCCACTGAGCATCCACCAATCACAGCACTGATTAACTTTGTTTATGGCGCTACGCAGAGAAGTCCAAATGCAACCTCTCTGATGCCAACTTCAGAGCTGGGCTTCTCTGGTTCCTTAAAACTAAAACTTAACTTTTAGAACCTGATGCTCAAATGATGGCATAGAGCCGCTCCAAAAGACTCACACTTAGCCAAGAGCCTGTGTGTATGAATGTCTTACCCAAAAAATATGCTAAAAGGTTTTTAAAACGAGGATTTTCGCAAATATAAAAAAAGTGCGTGCAAGAGCCCATTTCTCCTCGTGCGCACTCTGTTAAAATGTGCTGTTCTCATAGCTCATACGTGCTCACTGTCTCCGAACGTCCACCCTAAATCCCTCAATCGCTATATAGAGCGGGGACTATATAGTGGAATTTATAGTGAACTTAGTTAACTCACAGTTCGGACAGATGATCACTGCTTTTTGCTCCTCCACTGCGCAATGCCTGTGCCACAGCAAATCCCAAAATGCTTTGTGTGGAAAGGTGAGCTTCAATGACTCTGAAACCGTAGCTCACCACAGATATACGCCTGAAGGTGCGCATGCACAGATGGCTGACAGGACGAGCACGTAGGGCAGCCTTATGTAAACATATCACCAGAATGATTGACAGTTATGGAGGACCACTTATTTAGATGATCCACCCAGAAAAATAACATCCTGCACTTTACCTTTAATCTCATATTGGTAGTAAAAATATTGTAGAGGAAGTAAAGTCAAAAGGAATTACTGAATTAACCGTGTAGGGTGATCAGTTTTAAAATGTGCTGTTTTAAAATGTTTTCTCAGGTGGTGATGGGTTACTCCCATTCACTGGTCATCGCCAGACAAGACACCGATCAGGACAGGGAGAAACTGAAGAAGCTGCCGGAGTATAACCCCCGAACAATCTAAGAAGCCCCGCCCCCCCAGTTGGCATCCAGCTGAAACTCCTGGGAGGGTTCCATTCAGGAGGAGGTCGCACAAAACATCTCGACTACCAGCAGACTGGCTGCATACAATTCGGACTCTAAAATCTGAGAAGGTGGAGGCAGATGGATGGTCCACCTTCAAGCGACCTGCAACGGTTCACTCCCAGCACTTCGGTCTTTGCAGTCATGCTCCCCCCACCCCCCCCCAAAAAAAAAATTATAGTAGTTCTCCTTTTATTTTCCACTCTAACATTCTTCTTCTGTTGTTTGAAAATGTTGTCATGTTTCCTGGTGCTACAGCAGCTGTTGGCTGCTGAGGGGTTTTAGAGACCAACGCTCCATACCTGTGCCTTTTTCTACGTCCATGTTCAGGGTATGGAGGTTTAGGTGAATCAGTTGATTTTTGTTTATTTTAGCAGTGGGAGGCTGTATGGATTCTGCTGCCACTGGTTGCAAACAGAACCTGATGTTCTGACTTGGTGCACTCCACCTGATGTTACATTCCTTTAATCTTCCTCCTTCAGTATCCTGGATACTCGCTCCATATGCAGAGCCTGTTAGCTCAGTCTTCATCTATATGAACTACTCCGACGCTCAAAGCGGATTCACGAGCAGGCCAGAACTGATCCGATCTTAGCAGGCAGAGTTCTGTTTGTACTGCATTCTATTTTTATGATATTTGTTTGTTTTTTTCATGGCAATGATTAAATAAAGATCAATGTAAAAATGGCTTCATCTCCTTGTGGCGCCTTAATGGTTTATAAGCTTCAACTCAGACTTTTTTCCCATACTAAACTGAAATAAAAATTTAAAAATCAGCAAACTTTTTTTTTTTCAGTGGCCCTAATCCTCTTTGTAAATAGAAGTAGAAAGTCTGACATTTTTCTCAGAATGTTGACAATTAAAAAAAGTCAGAATTCTGACTAACTACTAAATAAAAATTTAAAATCGGTAAACTTTTTTTTCCCCAGTGGCCCTAATCCTCTTCCGTATCTATTGGATTCTGTTTCCCAAACAAAATCCAGCCTGCTCCAGAGCTGTAGTTCTGAGAAAACAGAAATTCTGTCATTTTGTTTTATATTTGTAATTGAACTGTTGAGGAAAAAAATATATTGACCATCAGAGAGATGCACTTGTAATCCTCCTGTCCAGATGAAAGTCTGAATGCAACCTGCCCAAATAGCCATGTTCATCAGTGCAGATGTGGCCAATAAAGCTGGAGTTTTTGCCCATTTTCAGTCACAGGTTAACATCTTGCAGATGTTTAAATTCAACTCTAACAGGTGTCTAGAAATGAAAAGTATCCCCTGCAAATCTCGTCCAGGAACACCGATGCATGTGTCAAGCTGATAAAGCAACACCATGTCACATGACTGTGAGCTGTTAGGAACTGACTGATGCACTGAACTTTTTATAAGCGCACTGTCTGCTGAAGAAAATAGGATCTTTTGCGATTCTTCAACAAATGAATCAAGAAATATGGAGCAGCCTCAAGACAAAAATGTTTGACCATTTAGATCTTGTGTTTTAGTTTTCCTGTTCCTCTGTTATCACTCAAGTCATCAGAATTTAGGTTTAGTCTACAGTAGTTTAAAATAATTTTAAAGCATTCCCATGCTCACCTAATTTTTTTTTACGAATAAAATAAATGAAAATAAAATGACTTACCGGTATATTGTACAATTATCAAGTCATCAAATCAGTTTATTCTGTCAAATAGGCTGCATGTAGGGCTTTTAAAGTCCAGCAGTTGTCAGTACTGGGTGAAAATATCAATACAGTTTGCAATGTGTGGAAACCACTGATCTCTATTTATTCACTGGGTTGCTGATTTCCCTAAAAAAGTGAAGCCACCAGCCGGCATATTGGTACGCCCCACTCATGTGTAGCATTTGACTGCATATATGCTGATGTCCCTTTAGTATGTAGTGTAACATTAGTCTGGCTATCTTTGACTGACTCCAAGATAATGTCAGTTAGCCATTGACATTATGTCCAACGTTAGAAAATAGAGTAAATAGAAAATAATTCACTGTGAAATGTCAATGTAATTAAGTGGATGTCGTTTTTTTAGTGTTTTTCTCATTTGAAAAATTCGTGCATATTGCATAATATTGATAACCTGACAACAGCCAGATGCATGTCTCGCTCATGCATCTGGCTGTTGTCAGGTTATAATATTGATGGAAAAAAGCGAACATTTTTAAAGGCTAATGCTCAGACATGACAAAAGTACCGTATAGGGCATGATTCTTGCATAATTTGCAAATAGAAAAATACTATAGATTTAACAGATGTGCTTGTAATTCAGTCTTTATGTAAAATGTTGAAATATGTTATGCAAGTAGAATCAATTTAACACTTGGCACATCAGTATTATTCTCAACACAATATTGTGATGGTTTGTTTTGTTATATTACCGTACATGATTTGACTTCATAATGACTGCAATGTAATGTAGCCATTTTATTTTAAATTATAGGTTAAACTACTTATCTACTTATACTATAAAAAGTGTTTGTGTCCCCTGAAAGTGACAACAGTGTTCAATGCCGTGGCGCACATATTTACATTCCGACTGGTCTAACAAGGGAGTACCAATATGGCGGCAGGTTGCTTCACTTCAACCCTGTACCACCAACAGGCTATCAGTAATCCAGTGAATAGAGATCAGTGGTAGAAAGGCTTCATGACACCCCAACAACCCATCACTACAGGTTGGTTCTACATGGTTTAGATCTGTGTTCCTTAAGGTCCCATCAGGCGATCAAGCAACTTGGCTGCAGGTTAAAGGCCGAGTAAAACGTCTCAGAACGGCTGGTATCAACTTTAAAACATCACAGACAAGACTTTTGGACTGTAAACAAATTTATTTAAATCTACAACATCAGCCAATTTAATCTTCATCCTCCTCCTCTTCTTCGTCCTGATTGATCTGGAAGTAGCGCAGCTCGTAGCTCTCCTTGGTGTTTGCAACGACACGCAGCCAGTCACGAAGGTTATTCTTCTTCAGATACTTCTTCGTCAGATACTTCAGGTATCTGCAAAAAGAGTGAAAAGCTTAAATTGATTGCAGAGAGGTCAAATCTAAAAACAAGGATTTTTCACAAGGAGCTTCTCCGTGGGACAAGCAGAAATAATGTCTGACAGGAATACCAGGATTTTCACCAAATGGACTCACCATATCAAGTAGTTCTTCTAAAAAACTAAAAACCCCAAAAAACAAGTATAAAACCTTTAATCTCTTCTTTGCAGCGCTCCACAGCTGTAGCTCCAAACCAACCCTGATCAGCATCATAAACTACATCTACTCACATCCTCCAGTGGATCAATAGCTACTGATGCTCTCATGGAAGTACTGAACATTTATTTTCTACTTTCCAAAAAATATATTTTCCACAATGATAATTAGACACCTCTATGGATTTTGAACCTTCCAGATAAATCAGAATCTGATTTTGTTCCCTACCTTCCAGTAGGACATTCCCTCATACTACTGAGCACAAAATGAAGGAAACAGAACTCCATACTAATGAGATGAAGCCAAATAGACCAAACACGCCACATGTGTTCACTGAAACCCAAATAGGCAGACAATTTGGGCTAAAATGCCTTGCCTATAGGCATGAGGCAGAAGGAAGTTTGCATTGATGCCACAGCAGACCACTACTCTCCAACAGCCAGGAGTGGCTGTGTACAAAGTCTAGGACACATAACTGATGGTGTGGATAAAAAGTGTTTTTGGCAACATATCGTGATTTTTGGCTGCTTAATATATTGATCTTTTAAATCCTAGTATCGATTTTTTAAAAGCAAAACATTTTTACCAAAAACTGAGGGAAAATAGGCGTCCTTTTTACCGCCACTCTGGCAGATAGTGCTGTGCTGCCCTTTTGCTGTGTGCTGCAGCGCTGTATCTGTAGTTGAGGCGATCACAGGGGAAGACGTGGACTGACAAACGCCAAGCAACGTAGATACCAAAATAACTGAACGATCAATATCATCTAGTGAACATATGCAGAGGTTTCTTTTTTATCTATAGATTCATTTTTGAAAAAATATCAAAATAAATACTGCAATATAGTGATATCATATTGTGACGTGTATCGCATCGCAAAAACCCATGCCAATACTCGCCCCTACAGATGACCTTTAGTCTGAGCTCTGAACGCAGACATTGGCCATTTTTAAGCTTAAGTCATAAACATCTCATGTTTTTCTAAGAGCATTTTAGGCACCATCATAATAACATGTTACCAAAACCTCCTGAAGTATTTCATCTTCACTCCCTTCATCCAACCAGCCTGTTGGGATCCTAATTAACTTATTTTGAAAGAACAATCAAAGAATTTTCAGGAAGTTACTGGCTTCAAATGAGTGGAGCTTTTAACAAATGTGAGGTTAAGCCTCCTGCAGCTCCATCTCTAAAGACAAAACTATGCTGAAGTAAGGCCAACTTTTAAATGTTAACTCTAGACTCATCTGCTGGACCCACCGTGGGCAGCTTCATGTGGAAGGTTTTAATCTATTTACCTCAGTGATCCTTGAGGAACGCCCCAATCACATTTTTTTTTTTGCAAAAAAAAAAAGAGCAAATCATCTAAACAAGAACATCACAGGTACATCCGCACTCTGCAAGAAGGTAATCATGTTAACAGTGATGGCAGGAGATAAACAGCTGACTAAAGAAGCCCAGCCATCACTGCAGGGGTCCCCGTCCCATTAGTCCTGCTACAGATTAACACGACTGCACGGCTCTTTGACAAAGTTCATATTAACCATCAGTATAGACCATGGGTTTCATGTCCCTTTAAAGCTTACTGTATTCATTTGCTCATGTTTGTCCTGCTGGTGTAATTTTCTGACATTTTTAACGCTGCCAGATTTATAATGGCAGAATAAGACTCCTCTTTTTGGGGCAACGTTCGACCCAGACAGACCTGCAGAACAAAAACAGAGCAGAAAACGGGGCTTTTCTCTTTACCTTTTGGAGAAAGGAACCTCTGAGGAAACTGTAATCTTGCTCTTGCTCCTCTCAATGGACACCACACCTCCGCCAAGGTTGCCAGCTTTCCCGTTCACCTTGATACGCTCCTGCAGGAACTGCTCCTACAGATTAAAAACAAAGCTTTGTTTTTATCACAGATTAGGAATCATTTCAATAAAAAGGGACAAAGCTGGAACCGAAGCTCTTTCAAAGAAAAACAAACAAACAGAGGAAACATAGCAGGTTCTTTCTCCTAGGCATTAACTAGCAATAATAGCAGGAAACAGTATGTTATGATCAGTTTTTTTTAATGACCGATAAACAATTCCATCAATTTGATGAACACGAGACCGTGTTAATAAAATGTGGGCAAATCTGGTGTTTAGTCTTTCAGTTTGCAGCTTTGTGATCGTCACACCACCCTAAACCTTCCTTAACAGATTGCTTCCTCCTTTACATCATGAGTCATTTGGATGGAAACGCTGAGATACACGCAGCTTTTAGAACGGCAGCGTGGGTCACAGAACCAAGGGGGTGGATTACATGTTTCACACAAGTACAGACATTAAAAGTGTAAATTATTTTTACCTATAACCAATACTCTATACCAGGCATCCCCAAAATCAGACCTCAAGGGCCGCTGTGCTGCAGGTTTTAGAGGTTTCCCTGCTCCAGGACAGCTGATTCACATTGATAGTTGATTAACAGGCTTTTGCTGAACTGCAATCATCAGAATCAGCTGTGCTAAAGCTGGGAAACCTCTAAAACCTGCAGGACAGCGGCCCTCCAGGATCGACTTTGGGGATGCCTGCTCTATACGGTCCATGTGGGGCGACAGTGGTGATGGAGTTTGCCCTGAAATTGAAGGGTTGACGGTTCAAGCCCCGGCTCTGACTTTCATTGTCGTTATGTTCTTGGGCAAGACACTTCACCTGCATTGTCTACTGATGGTGTTTAGAGGGCCCAGTGGTGCCAGTGTACGGCAGCCCCGCTTCTGTCAGTGAGCCCAAGGGCCGTTGTGGCTACAATGTAGCTTGCCACCATCAGTGTGCGTGAATGGGTGAATGAATGTAGTGTAAAGCGCTTTGGTCAAGTCTCCTGACTTGAAAAAAGGGCGCTGTACAAGTACATGCCATTTACCATGTTGTAAACCTCATGAATTGGGTCAAAATTTGTTTTTGTTTTTTTAATAAACAAAACCATAGTGTGACATGCTCAGAATGTTGACCTGAACCAGGATCTGCTGATCCTCATGTCTTTTTCAGGGTTTATACAGAAATGATTAACTCTGATTTAATGACTTTTAATGCTCTTAGAAATAACTTTAATTCCATCAACAAATACCCATGACTCTCATATATATACAAGGCAAATTCCTTCATCTTTTCCGTCAGCAGGCTGCAATTCCTCAATTTCCAGCCACTTTTGTTGAAATTAGTACTTTCCCCATTCTCTAGCCTTTATTCCGCAGCGAGCTTCTTTTCCCAACATACTTTACGATCAACCGGAAGCAGTTCCGCGCAAATATATTGCGATATATTTGCAAATATATATATTGTTTAAGTATTTGATTTATAAACTTAAAAAAAAAAAAAAAAAAAAAAAAAAAGCATTTTAAATGCCAAATTCGTTGCATTTAATGAATTTTAATGTCAAATCAGGCCTTAATTTCAAAACTAATTATTTAATGACTTAATGATTTTTAATGACCCGCGGAAACCCTGTTTTTAATCCTGGAAAATCACTTTTAAGGAAGACATTTGTCCCTGAATTATTAACATCTGGATCTATTCCCAGAGGCTATCAGTAGTGGGTCAGCTGCAGTTCATCCTTTCCTCTTTCCTTTAATTTGCTTGTGCTCTGAGAAGGTTGCAAGTAGCCGGTTCGAATCCCACCGCCTCCACTCTGGGTTCCTGAGCAAGACCTATATAATCTGATTGCTACCCGGGCGCCGCACAATGGCAGCCCACTGCAGAGGTACATTTCTCCAATTTGAAATAAAGTTCAGTAATGATAAAGAGATGTTTTCTCCTTTAGATTCCATGGCTGGGCGGCAGGAAAGCAGAACTTACAAAGTTAGCTGCATCCATGATGCCATCTTCAACAGGATGGGTGCAGTCCAGAGTGAACTTCAGAACCTGCTTCTTCTTCTTCCCACCTTTGCCGGTGTTCTGCTTCTTCTGCTAAAAGGAGAAAAAATAAAATAAAATTAGCACAAGTGTTCAAAACCTGGGCTGAACTTTAGGCCGGTTTAATCCGGAGACAAAACTGAAAACATCGGGGAACCAAATATTGACTCTGATCAATCTTAAAGGTTTTACTGATTTAGTTCGGCTCAGAATCCGGCTTCAGATAAAAAGGTTATAAATTAAATATGAACTTAAGCCAATCAGAACAACATTAAAGCTTTGTAATTTCTAAGGAACCTCGAAGCTTTCAGCTGAGGAACAACGTGGTGAGTTTGAAGCTAACTGCTAACAGGCCGCCCCAGAAACAAACTGGGTAAAACCGCCTCAGAACCGAACTCCAGCGGTAAATTCACACACAAAACCCCCTAAAGATCTTCAGCTTTCACTCCAACCGTTCACTCCGACTCTCACACTGAGTATTAAGCAGTAATTGAGGATATAATAGCAGCGCAGTGGACTTACAATAGGCGCCATGGCGGAGAAGCTAGCAGAAAGGAAGAGCCGCGGTGCGCATGCGTGAAAAATCGAATCCAGAGTCATTGATTGGATCCTGGTATCTAAAATTGATTACAAACCCTGGAAGAAACGCATCCCTCCGTAAAGCTTTAACGGGATGCATTCAAACACCTTCTGCTTTATGTTCCTGATCTGCATTAAGTTCCAGCAAAACATTTGAATTTGACATACGTTTAAAACTTTTAATACTTCATAATGTTCTAATGCTTTATATTTGTCTCTCCATCAGACTGACTGGAATATTGAAACTTGAGTAAAATATTCCAGTGATCCAGTTTATATCAGATCAAAATGTTTGCATTTCATTTGGAAATCAAGTTCAGAGTGAATGTTTTAAATCCAGTGAAGTCAGATGGTTAGGGTATCTTCTGCTAGTTCTGGTCCACAGTCATTGCTGACATCTAATAGGACACTTTAGAGTTCTTCCCTTCATGAAGATGCTGATCCCATTTCATTCAATGGGGGAAACTTGAACAGTGGCTGATCAGACAGCTGTTAACATGTTAGGGGTGGAGAGGACCAAATACAAACAAAGAATTTAACCAACAAACGATGGCCAGACTAGTATAAATCAAACAAGAAAATGCAATTCAACTGAAAATGTAACTAGGGCTGATGGATGGAAACATAATGACCCAGAGGTGTTCTATTGGATTAAGATCAGGCGAGCCTGGGGGCCAATCAAAGGTATCAATTCCTTCATCCTCCAAGAACTGCCTGCATACTCTCGCCACATGAGGCCGGGCATGTCGTGCACCAGGAGGAACCCAGGACACACTGCACCAGCATAGGGTCTGACAATGGGTGCAAGGATTTCATCCCGATACCTAATGGCAGTCAGGGTGCCGTTGTCTAGCCTGTATAGGTCTGTATGTCCCTCCATGGATATGCCTCCCCAGACCATCACTGACCCACCACCAAACCGTTCATGCTGAACGATGTTACGGGCAGCATAACGTTCTCCACAGCTTCTCCAGACCCTTTCACGTCTGTCACATGTACTCAGGGTTACCCTGCTCTCATCTGTGAAAAGCACAGGGCGCCAGTGGGGGACTTGACAATTCCTGTGTTCTGTGGAAAATGCCAATCGAGCTCCACAGTGCCGAGCAGTGAGCACAGGGCCCACTAGAGGACGTCAGGCCCTCAGACCACCTTTCTGATTGTTTGGTCAGACATTAACACCAGTGGCCTGCTGGAGGTCATTTTGTAGGGCTCTGGCAGTGCCCCTCCTTGCACAAAGGAGCAGATAGCGGTCCTCCTGATGGGTTGTAGACCTTCTACAGCCCTGTCCAGCTCTCCTGGAGTAACTGCCTGTCTCCTGGAATATAATCCATGCTCTTGAGATTGTGCTGGGAGACACAGCAAACCTTCTGGCAATGGAACGTATTGATGTGCCATCCTGGAGGAGTTGGACTGCCTGTGCAACCTCTGTATGGTCCAGGTAGCGCCTCATGCTAACAGTAGTGACAGTGACCCTAGCCAAATGCAAAACTGGTGAAAAAGTCAGAAAAGATGAGGGGTAAAAAATGTCAGTGGCCTCCACCTGTAAAACCATTCCTGTTTTGATGGTCGTCTCATTGTTGCCCCTCTAGTTCACCTTTTGTTAATTTCATTACCACCACAGCAGCTGAAACTGATTAACAACCCCCTCTGCTACTTACCTGACCAAACCAATATCCCAGAAGTTTAATTAACTTGATGCTATACTCTGATTACAAAGTGTTGCTTTAATTTTTTTGAGTAGTGAAGGACTGTTTTACAGTCTCTATACTCCAGTTAATAAATCGATTACGGATTTAGTTGATAATTATTTCAGTAATCGATTAATAACAATCGGATTAAATTTTTCAGCCCTAAATTAAAAAGTTTAAAATATGTAGTTGTTTCAGAATGGAAAATAACATTAGACTCCATCTTAGAGCAACATGTGTGGCAGCGGCTGTAACAATGATTTTCAGATGCTGAATTGTGTGGTCTGTTTTTTTGTGGGAGTTAGTTACAGCAAATAATGACTTAAAATTTTATATGCTATCTGTAAAAAATGTATATATTTTTATACTTACTGGACAAAACAATTGAGCTTTTCAACTTCTTTTAGTAGATGCCTTTTAGTTTTGGGTACATTTTAATCGACTTCACCTACTGCAATTACGTCCCAAACACAGCAGTAATATTCCAGTAAATAAGGACAGAGTCGTTTAGATAATAATCGTATCTTTATTTCATACAAGCAGTGCCCAATAAATGCAGTTTTCAGTTAAAGTGGAAAACCATCCATAAAGATTCTCTAAACAGTTCAAATGCAGCATAAGATCTGTGTGTGTGCACACAGACACCTTTTTATCATCTCCCACAATGCACTGTGCCAAAAAGCTACATGTGTCACATTATATGATAAACATTAAACATCACTTTTAATCAAACATGACTTCCATTTGGTCAAACTGGATCAAAGCTCCTGAATTCTGGATTTGTTGAATCTTAGCAGATAGTCAGGTCTGCACTGGAGAACAGACCAAGCGACGCGGTGGCGAAGGAATCCTCAAAACTCAGACTGGATTTGGAGACTAGAACTGCTCCAATCTAACCTGAGAAAACATTTTGGGAGGGGGGTAAAAAAAACTAAACCCTGGCAGCAGAGCCTGGGCTTCCTCCTGTCATCCATCTTTGCTCCAGAAATTTAACAGATGTAAGAATAATGGACCAGCTTCGATCAGAGCTCCAGTCATAATCATTAGTTCAGGGGTCTGCAACCTTCACAACCCAAACAGATGCTATTTTTTTTTTCTGATGAAAAAAAATAAAACAAAATCAAAAAAAAAATTTGGTGGAAAGTGGAAAGAACTGTAACAAATGTTATTGTTTCCAACCGAATGACCAGAGAAATAGATAAAAAAAAAAAACGTTTGATCAGTCAGCCTTTATTTCCTTCATTTGGGAGATTGATGTAAAAATGATCTTATCCATTCTGCAAAGGCTGTGTTCTAAAATTGTACTTTAATTTAACTTTTATACTTGTTCAGATAAAACAATTACTGTTCTTTTCTTTTTTTTTTTTTAAACATAGAAGGTAGAATGTGACCTTATAGAAACTGTGATGAACAAAAATCAATATCGGTCAAAATTAGATTTGCCATATCCGGCTTTTTCAGGACCAGAAAACTGCTTATCATTGCACCTACACTAAAACATGTTACTGTTGTGTTTCATGTCATTCTCTAATACATTTAAAAGTTATTCAATAGAAGGTTGAAAAAAAAATCCTTAGGATTTACTTAAGAGTCTTGTGAAGGGTCTCTGTGAAAGGTCCAAGGCTGCAGACCCCTGCATTAGTGACAGCAGGTCACCTCTTTACAAAGAGAGAAAAAAATAAAAAGGACAACCACTTTAAAGAGTCGTAGAAACCTCCCCATTCTGGCTTAGATAGAAATCAACTGATCATACAGCTGATACCAACGCCAATGTGGAAACCACCGGTTTTAGACCCGATTGTTTCTCAACCAGAGGAATGAAAACAGGCGGTACTTTGTTTTGACCATGGCTATAAATGTCACATATTTCACACCTGCTGCAGAAAACAAAGCTCTACCTGCTCAGGCTGAAAATCTATGTTCTGAGCAGGACTGTGTGGCGGCCATGAACAGGCGGCGGCTGCCTGTAGGGAACCTCTGTCATCCAACTTTTGATATAATCTCGGTTTCAGATTTAGAAACTTACGAGGGAAGACTTCATGATCAGACATAAAGAGAGGAGGTCGAGTCTTTGTCAAATTCATCCAGACTACGATTATTTGTACACCTAAAGAAAAATACAGAGTTAAGATGCTTTAATGCAACATGAATTCACCTAGAAACGTCTGCAGCTTAATACTTTGGTCTGTTTGCGGCTGTAAAAAACTCTCGGTAGTTTCCTCAGGGCCCCTTGGGCCTGGCTGCTCCCCGTCATTCAATCTGAGGATTTAGGAGACGTTAGAGAAACACCAGCATGTCCAGGTTTGTGCTACAGTGGTTCAGATGAGGAGTCCTGTCATAAATGATCAGTGTAAAAAGAAGAAAAAAAAGCTGCTTCAATGTTTAAAAATAAATGTAATCACGTTTCTACAGCCTGAATCACATTCAGATGAAAACGTCTCCATGACGACAGTGGCTTTGAGGATTGGAACAGCCTGCACCACGAAGCGCCATCATGTGGTGGGTTTGTGGACCAATATGATGCCGATGAGGTGGAAATGACACGACACCAGATGATGAGACCCAAACCCTGAGCACTATAAGGGAATTCCCACAGCTCCCAGTTCCTACACCAGTTCAGTCAAACTATCAGTTTAAGAGATTAACGAAAATCCCTGTATGACATCATCTCCTGTTCTGCGCTAGTTTTATAAAAAGGTGAAGATCAGGAGGTGAAATCACTCTACTTAAACCATTTATCTATTCTGCCCCGATCTTCTCATTGAGAAAATTAAGAAAAAAAAAATCTAAAAAACATAAACCTCCAGGAAGCTTTTACACATTTCAGCCTCCCAGAACCAGAAATGACCAAAAAATATGAAACAGGAACTCCACTTTTACCCATTGGTCCTTTTTTATGGTGATTTCACTCTTTCCGCTTTAACTATTCTTGTAAACAATTATTCCAGTAAGAAATAATGAGCTGAAAAGAGAAGCAGGATGATCTCTTAAAAAAAAAAAATAAAAAAATCAATATTCTGCATGACTCTCTTCTCCTTCTCCACAGCCAGAGCCAGACGGCTCAGCTCTCTGGTTGCTCAGAGTGATGGAACATAGAATAAAAGAGCAATATGCTAAAATGAGAAAGTGCACGATACACCACGACTCCAACAGTATATAAATATCTTCATGTTGATGCTAAATGAAAAACAACATCCTGGTCTTTTAAAGTCCTTGTTATAAATATGGATCTTGGTTTTATGCCAAATCCTGATGGGCTGTAGAAAACATACATCAACAGATCATCTAAAAACCTTAATTGGGTTCTCATTCACTTTAGAAACATTTATATTGCTAATTTTCTATGAAACATCTGTTAAAAAGAAAAGAAAGAACCGGACCTATGACACCGAAGGGTCCAGGCAAAGCGCTGATCCTTAAACCCAACAGATGGGCAGAAACCGGTAACCATGGTGAAAGCATGCAGACAGAAACAGGTGAGATGAAAGGAGGAAGAGTAGAAAGACGTGAACATCTGAGGTTCTCTGTTCTGATACTGGATGTTGGTAGAAAAGGAGCAGCCCAGCTGCCTCGGTGGCTCTTGGTGCTACAGAACCTCAGCCAGTGGCAGACGCTCACCTCCAGGGGGCAGCAGCTGCTACAGCAGACAACACATCACCACCAGGTCTGGCCTGCTTTGGAGCTCTCAGTCTGTTGGGCTCAGTGTCCGATCTGGGTGCTAATTGACGCGGATGCCAGAGATGAAGGGCAGCCCGGTGGAAACCTTCCTCTTGTACTCCACGTAGTCCTCAGCAAAGAAATGGATGAGGGAAAGTTCCTCTTCCTCTATCCGCTCCCGAAAGAAGCGCCAGCTGGCTATCGTGTAGCCCACGATGCAGACGGGGTTGCACAGCATGACCTGCAGGAGCAGATGCTCATCAGCAATCGAGACAACATGGCAGCAAACTAACCAATTCAATTCAGTTTCATTTCTATAGCGTTAATTCACAACACCTGTCATCTCAAGGCTGTTTACTGAGACAATTCAACCAGATCATCCAGTCAGATTGGTTCAAAGTTTTCTATGAAAGAAAAACAAACTGATTGCATCGACTCATCGCCACGAAGACAATCCCTCACACCAAGCATGTTTGTAGCGACAGTGGAGAGGAAAAACTCCCTTTAAACAGGAAGGAACCTCCAGCAGAACCAGAAAAAGTGATTTCTGTATCTAATATTAATTAAGCTTTAGATAAGAAAGTTCATTATAAGGTCAAACAAAAAAAGTTACTTAAGTTTTGTTATGCAAGTAGCTGCCAGCTTTATATAGACTGTTAATTCCTCTATCCAGAGTTTTCATTTTTAAAACTCAATAGACTGGAGCTGGATGGTTCTCTTTCATCTGCTAAAATACTTTAGATTTAAAAACTAAGTTAATATTTGCATTAAATCCCCTAAATCTCTGTAAATCCATCGTGATTCTGTCTCAGACCAAACTACTTTTACAATATTCATCGAGCAAAATATGAACCTGAAAGGAATTATGGGTAAACAATATTTTCAGGAATACAGAAGCAAACTTGCCAAAAAAAGCACTTCTTTCAGGACATGAAACAAACACTTGAGATCACACAGCCAATTGGTCTAGCGCTGAAAAATGTCATGGAAACAATGTCCGTCTTAATTCTAATGGTAGGATCAGAGGAAAAAATCTCACCTGAGTTCCTATGCTCCAGTAGAACCAGCCCACATAGGACGGGTGTCTGAAGTAGGCGTAGACCCCAGTGGTGACCAGTATGTGGCTCTGGGCTTTCTCATTCTGGACGATGTGGTTGAAGTTGGAGCCGGCCGTCAGCATGGCTGCTTTCCGCAGCGCCTCGCCGCACAGCACCATGACCAGTCCAACCAAACTGAGCCAGTTTAGATGCTTCAGCTCTGTGAGGAGACACAGGGGTGAGATCCGGACACAGGAAAGGTCACATCGCTTTGGAAAAAAAACATCTTAGGAAGCCTCTTAAAAGTAGGCTAAACTTCCACATCGACAGATTCTCCTCATTTATCTGATTTTAGTTTTTCCTGCCACCAAAAGCTTCAACATTTCAAGTAAAAAATCCAAACAGAATCCACCAAATAAAGATCCTTCCCAGGCTGAGGTCAGTTAGGCCAACTTATCAGGCACTGAGATTATATTCACTGCATATAAACACCTGGAACTGACTGCGCTGCATAAAGAACCCCCCCTGATAAATCAATCCAACTCCACGCCAGCAATGGTACTTAGGGCAGCTGTGTGGATGCAATTCATCTCATCCTTCAGGTTGAAGTTTGGAAGGAAAAATATCATCTCAATAAAACCCAAAATTGGACCCAACAGGGAAAGGCAGCTCAACCCGCCGCCTAAAGTACCTGGAACAGTGAGCTTCTCCACAGTGAACTCCAGCCATGAAGACACAGCAGCCAGTGTGTACTCCACGCTGTGGTTGAGCAGAAAGGAGTCCAGCGACAGGCTGCGAGGGTTAATGACGGCCGTCACCAGGTACTCAGAGTAATGGAAGAATGACAGTGAGCACATGTACCTGCAAGAAGACACATTGGGACACATATTTACTGCTGAGAAAAGAGGCAAAAAACATTGATAAAACCCTGAGGACATGCTGGCTCTGATAGACATCAGTAGGAGGAAAGATCTGTTAAAGTGGAAGGATTTGAGTGGAGGACAGTAATCCAAACAAATCAGAAAAAAAATGCTGGAGAATGTAGGAAAACAATCTAATATCAGTTCTCCTGCTCAGTTCAGCATCTATAGTAAAATAATGTAGGAGGCCCATCCAACATTTCCATAAAAAGGGAATATATGCAACTCAAACAATAAAATATAATCCAAGCCGTCATTCACTTCTCAACATATGAAGCAATCCTACCGTCAGCCGTCCTGATAACATGTGAGGTCATTGAATGAGACGAAAATCAACCCATAACCAAACAAAGAGCTCATATTAATACATACCAGCCAAAGTGCGTCCAGGTGGTGTCAGAGAAGCTGATGATCAGGCCGCAGCCGAACGTGACTCCCAGGAAGCAGGCTCTCACAGCAACCTGCCACAGTCAGGAGACTTCTGTTAGCATTGTACTGGAAGTAGCTGCTGTTAGCATTGTACTGGAAGTAGCTGCTGTTAGCATTGTACTGGAAGTAGCTGCCCTCACAGCCTTGTACATGTGACGAGTTCATAGAGTGTCGGTACACATCTATCGGTGAGTGTGAACTTTAAATCTTTTATTCATCATTATCTTCATTAGCCAACAATTTTGGACACAAATCAACACATTTGCAACAAAACATTTGTAGAGACATGTCACAATGTCTGTTTACTGGTAGGATTAAATCATTCCTTTTTAATAAAGCTTATAGATCTAGTCCTCTGGTTATCCTGAGCTATCTCTATAGTTATGCTGCTATAGGCTTAGATTTCTGGAGGACATAGGGACCCCTTTTTCCATCATTCTATTTAAACTAACGTTCTGCTCTCTCTGCTTTTTCTCATAGTAGCTTCATCTGGTCTGTTCCTGTATGGCTGTGACTCCACCCTGGAGAGAAATATCAGCTGTGCTGCTGCCATCAACACCTTTGTTTATAGATGCTGGAGATTGGCCTGTTTTTCAGTGTAGTCCTGTTTCTCTGACTGTGACTGGCTGGATGTGCTCTCTTTATCCTCTGACATGGGAGCTGGCTTGGAGCTCGTCTGCCTGGCTGTGTGTTTCCTGAACGGGGCCGCCTGTGGAGCTGGTTGACAGTTGCCTTTTGTATCTATGCTTCTTTTTCTGTCTGCTTCTGTCTTCTTGAACCCCAGTCGGCCTTAACTGAAATGAGTGTCATTTATTTATTTATTTTTTTAACTTTTGGAGATTGGATCGATATGCTTCCACTGGTTTAATGCAAATGCTTGTTTTTTTCTTCTTTTGCCTTGTTAAAGTTATTTTGATTTCCTGTATATAATTATTTTTTGTTTTTTTGGCAATAATACAAAGTGGATATTCTTGTTTGAACTTGTAATTAGTGTCCTGATCAATAAAGCTAAAAATAGTATATGGGTGCGTGAATCTTTCAATAAAGTCACATGACTTATAAAAAAACTTGAACAACAACAAAAACTTCTGTGCTACCTACCAGGAGATCAACCTTTGACCTCAGTAAGGTTTAAATGTTCTGCTCTTGGTCTAATGGATGAAAAGGTTGGGTTTGACTTTAATAAATGTTACCAAAAAGCAGGTCATTGGTCTGGAAACCTAGAATAATGGGATCATGAGAATGAGAGGGTCGATGGGAGAACCAATCATCCTCCAATCGGAGTATCAGGACTTTGGAAGCAATGTAAACAATCAGAAGGTGAAAAAAAGTTTGTTTTGCTGTTTGTATCGAATTATTTGATGATGTCCTATCTGAGCTTCCGTACAGCCTATTGGGAAAGAATAAAACAATGAGTTCCTCATATTCAAGCTTTAGTTTTCTCTGCAGCAGCAGCTGTGTCTTCTCCTCTAACAGGATTAACAGCGCTGAGCTGAAGCTTTGCTAATCCTGTATTCAGCTGCGACAGAATGAAGCTTCCAGTCCTCCCAACACCAGGGAGGAACTGGGAAACAGGGCTGGCTTCAACACTTCCCCGGCATGCAGACCACCGTCTCTGCTTACCTTGTACACGGGTCCTCTGTATATGACAAGCAAAAGGCCGTTTATAGCCGCTATGTGGACACAAATTGCAATTTTCCCGGGAGTCTCTGTCAGATAATCGAAGACCCAGTCCAGGTGTCCGAACCAGGTTCTGATGAGCGGGATGAGGACGACGCTGAGGCCTAAAATAAAGCTTTTTATACTCACTCTGCCTTCTAACACCAACTTACTGCCTGCCATGATGGAAGTACCGGGATGTGCTAATCCAAGTATCGCGAGCTTCTCGTAGGTTTTGACGTATGCTGCGTTCAAAGAGCCTCGGGAAACTCCGGAGATTTAAAAGGGGGGAGGGGATTCCATTAAGTCCCCAAGAGTTTGGAAAAACTGTTCCCCGGGTGTTCTGCCTTTTATGATAAGATCACAATTGAACACATTAGTCCCGAACTTTAAAGAGATCGGAGGGTTTCCTCCAGTCAACGTCCAGGGTGACACTTTCAGGTGTTTTATAGAAAATTCAGCCGTTTGAAGGTTTCAAGGCCATTTCAATGTTAAATAGTAGAGCTTCGTCTGCATCCCTCTCACTTTACCTGCTGTAAATGAATGGGGATCTGAATGAAAAAAAAAAAAAAAAAATAGGTAATATGATCTAAATCTTAAATTACAACACAGAACAAAACAAATTTAATGAAATTTTTACAGATTCTTACAGGGGCACCAATGAAATCCGTCGGTTCTGTCTCAGCTAAGGTCCCATAGTCCACCATGGATGGTGAAGCTATTACCGTAGTTTAATTCCTGTTCTGCACTGATTGGTGGCTGAAATTATTGTAACCTATTCGGTACTGATCAACGGGAACATAAACAAGCACAAACAGCCTAGTTTCCCAAATAAAGACAGGCAAGATTTTGCTTAATAAATACAAAATAAATATATTTATTGCTAATAAATATAAACAAATGTTTAAACATCAGTGCTGTCTGTGGTTCATGGATCATCTTATCTACTGGTTTTCAACCATGTCAGTAACATTGAACATGTTCACCAATAACAGTGGCCTGTTCACACTCACTTCTAGTGTTTATGCCTCCAGTTAGCTTTGGTTTCAGCCATTCATCGTAGCTCCTCTTCAGGACGTCTTAATAGGAACTGTTTTTAATCTAGAAACAGTTTCTCTTTTATCTTTGAAAATTGTGGAAGCAGTTCAAAGTGGAACATTGCAAAATCAGTTTTATTTTCAACAATATTTTTGTTTGCTGTGGTTAATGTGGAGGAAACGATTTACCTTTGTTGACCCCTAGAAACTTTCATTAATACCGGTATCTCTAAAATGACAGCAGCACAAAGGAAGATTTTTGCTACTCAGCTTTGATTTGAAGGATTTGTGTCTGCTTAACATTTCTACATTGTTTTGACCATGTTTAAGATCCTTCTCCTGCAGAAAGACCATTTTCTGTTGGAAATAATCACATTTCTACCTTTAACCCTTTGATCCTCCTTCAAAACCTTTTGAAGGCATTGTGCTCCAACATGGGCCTTTGTAGAAGATTGTTGTTATTGATACTTTGATCCCAAGTCTTCCACACTTCTTCCCTCTATATTTTGATTTACACAGAAAATTAAGAAAAAATAAATTTCCATTTTCCTTATACAATATTGATACACTGGGCTTTGTACATAAAGATTTAAGTATGTTAAGCATTATATAAGTGCTGAGCATAGGCAGAAAAAACAGAAAAGAAAAAAAAAATCAGTAGTTATATTCCATAAAAGCATTTCATGGCTTTATTTGAAGACAGATCAGACATACATTTCATATATACATTTATTTAAAACATCTTACAGATGTTTCATATCTGAAACAGTTTGGTTCAGCGGTTCTTATGTGTTGGAAGTTCACTTTTTAAAAAGAAAAGTTTAAAATCATAATCAGAGTTTTTGTTGACACAGCAGACAAAAACTGGGGGAGAAAAATATGAGCTGCTGTTTTGTAACATCTCTGTTATTAACAGAAGTGCTGACTGGTTGGTGGAGAAACCTGATTGGATCATCACACACGAAAACAGCCAGGAGGGAAGCCCTCCACATGTCAGCCCCGGAGCTCCGGATTAATGGGAATCCTATTTTAGGAAACGTTTGCTGAAAGACGCTCCAAGTTTCAGGGTTGTCCACTGTAAAGTTCAGAGGGTTTCCTCTTTTTAATTAGGCAGAAAACATGAAAACCTTCATGTTCTTTTCTTTCCCTCACAGAGGAAGACTCAGCCTGACTGGTGCTGAAGAGCATGACTAAAAAAAAGGAACATTTATCTCAAAGAAAAGTCATTTTTTTAGAACCAGACTGACTATTTTCTTTCGCTGCTGGAGAAAAAACTGGAAATCTTGCTTTGGGTCTTGAGAGGAGACGACGGAAGAGCTGAAATAAAAAAAAAAAAAAAAAAAAAAAAAACATAAGATGGAGAACATTCAGCTGCCAGCTGGAGCTCTGATGGAGAAAGTGAAACCTGAGTCCAGATTACAGCAAGACAAACATGTTCCTCTAAGAAACAGACCACTGACTGGTCCTGACCTGGCCTCTGCTGCTCCTCGCTGAGAGTCGGACTATCGGTGGCAGAATTTGGCTGACCCATCAGAGCGTCCAACATCTCTCTGTAGTTCTTCTTATGATGAGGCCGAACAAACACGCTGAACCCTTTAAAAGCAACACAGAACATTCTGGTTCAGAGCTCAAACCTTCACAAAACAGGAGCTCTGGGCTGGAAGCAGGGGAACATACTGATGAGGAAGTTGAAGTTCTCCTCCCTCTCTGTGAACAGGCTGGCCACCGTCGCCACCAAGTCATCGTAGTTGTCCGTCTTCTTGTAGCTGCGGATGGCCTGGAAGAGCTGAGCCGACTTCTCAGCCCCCAGAGCTTTCTTCACATCGGCCAGGAAAGCTGTGTGGACTTCATTCTTTGGATCAGAACCTGGTTAGAAGAACTTTAAGTGAGCGCTGGGGGGGGTCCTCTGGGGGCTTTTTCAGATAAACGTCTCCTACCTGCAGGAGCTGCTTTCAATCCCTGCTGGCTCAGGTGGCGTCCTCCCTGATTGAGCTGCTGCGTGTCGAGCTGACAGAGGCTCAGAGGCCCGGCCGCCTGCCGCTCTTCAGCTGGAAGGAATACAAACTGGACTGAGTGATAATAATGTCAGGAAATCTGCACCTTTTAGTGATATTCAGAATCAAATACCATCTGGTTTAGTTTCACTGATTAGGATGTAAAATCTGTTGGGCTCTTTTTGGCATCAAGACAATTATTCCTATTGCCACATCGCCAGACAGACCACTGTTAAAAAATATATATAATAATTTTGGTAATATAGAACTAACCAAATGCCTAATTAAGTTGTTTGGGGGTTCTGTTCCTATCTGGCTTTCTGATAGTTATGTGGTTCTGCCAGTAGATGGCGCCACATCTGCTCATTGTGCCTGGTGCAGGAATTCTATTTACAGTAAAACAGGACTATTAAAACACAATCAGGATGGATGCAAGGCGAATATAACCTTATTTTAACGAGATCAAATGTTATTTGGTATTTTTCTTTGTACAGGATTATAGCATGATTTTGGCCCTTTAAGAAGAAAACAGACAGCTGATACGGAGCCTCCTTCCGCCAAGCACACATTGATTAAAACTCTGGGCTAAGTACTTGCTTAAAAGCTCACCAGCACAAACACAAGGCAGAAAATGCAAAACTTCAGGATGCAGGATCATCATAGAAGAGAACAATCTGGACATCCTAACAGGGCATTATAATTTCAGCTCCTGGCTGCTGTTAAATGGCAGCAGGATGTTGTACTTTCATGCAGAGTTCAAATTCAGCAGCTGCGTCCTCTGAAGGCCAGATTCGTCAGCTGATTACATCATAGTGCGGCGACGTGGCCTGTTCAGATTGGAAGACTCCTCGTTATGCGTCCGACAAATGCAGCCTTCTTTTTTCCCGTTTTGAAGGACAGGCGCGGTGATTCCTACGTAGCCTTGGATATCCCAGGATTAATTGTGAGTCCAAGCCAGCCGGTTGATTCGTGCTCAGAGGAAAAAGGGAGATGGCTGAACAGTGGTGAAGTGTGGTCAGTGCAGTTTAATATAATACAAGTATGTGAATAGTTTCATCTGAAATGAATGAAAATAGTTGTTTTAAATGGTTATTGAGTCAGATATGTGGCGGGTAATGTTTGGTTTTATTTAAAGGTTTTATCTGTCGCTGTGTAAATGACATTTCAGCCCAGATTCCAATATTTCTGCAGTAAGGGGACTATAAATCTGATATTTGAGTCGACGGTACTGCTGCTGAAGCTCCTCTACAATGTTATTAGTCCCCAGGCCAGAACAGTAGTGATGAGTTCATCATCTATTCTTTGTCTCCTTTGTGTGTCAACTGTCACTGTTGCTACGCGGCAGAGTGTACAGGCGGTGAAAGCCGGACCTGTTTGAATCCATAGCTGGACTCCTCCAGTGCAAGTAGACCGGGTCCTTGGAGGACGCAGCCACTAAAATCCAACACTTTATAAGTCTTAACTTGTCTCAGCAAAGGATAACATGAAGAAAATACTTATTAATTTTAAATACAGATTCAGCATCGTGATTGGATTTTATTTGGTGCCAATCTTAAATGTTTGGAAATGAGGTGAGGAAAACCTTTTACTAATTTGTTGGTTTCTGGATCAGGGTGTCCTACCGCTCTGCAGGATGGCCGCTTTCTTCTCATCCTTCGACAGCGAGTGCTCTGGTTTGTATCCGCAGCCCTGTCCGGTCAGCTCCTGGCACTTCTCATCAAATGATTTTTTATGATGCGGCCGAACAAACTGGTAGAAGCCTGAGAGAGAAAAGCAGGGAGAGAGATTTAGAGACTGAAATCCTCCATGTGAGCGACCCTGAGTCATGTTAGCAGTACATAAACACACCTCGCAGCAGGCTGTGAGTGTTGGGGTCCTCCGCTAAAACAGCCGTCTCAGTCAGCAGGATGTCCAGGTCGTCCGTCTTCTTGTAAGTTTGCAGAGCCTCAACGATGCGGTCAAAGCTCACCTTGCTCAGAGTCTTCTTCATGTCTGCCAGGAACTGTTTGGCCTTGCCGGCTTTACACTCCTCTGGCACATCCTCAGAGACGCTGACTTTCTTTAGGAACAAGTTAGAACAAGAGACGGATCACACCATAATGAGAAAACAGATTTATGGAAACTGACCTATAAAAATATGTAGAAATAATCCATTTGACTAAACTCTAATCTAAGCCGTCCTAAAAAAAAAACAAAACAAAAAAATCAAGACACCAAAACTGAAAACTTCTTCAAACTTTTACATGTTTTATTCACGTCTCTCCTGGGCACAAATTCAGCACTAAAATTAGAACAGAACGTAGATTCAGGTTCCAATTCTTAAGTTTTACTGTGAAATTAGGATGAAACCTGAGATAAAAAAAAACAGACAAGTGAAAAAACATGGCTGTTTGTGAAGGAACACTGCTAGTTTCATCTGGTTCTTCTCATAATCAGCATTCCTCACCTTTTAGCTTGGAGTTGGTCAGATGCCCTCTCCCTCTGGCTCTCCATTAGGGCTGGGCAGTTAATTACATTTCCAATATAAATGCAATTTAGAAAAGCGCAATTTTCAAATTGCAGAGGCATTCATTTATAGGGACATTACATTTAACAAGAGAGAATAAAATTTCTCCCTTCAGACCTTTAGGTGGCGGTAATACACTCAGTCAGTTCACTGCCACACAGAAGGAAAGAGAGAGTTGCAGGTAGCAAATAGATCCATGCATGATAGAAGTCAGATTATTTTATGCTAAGGTTACAGTAAAGTTACACAAAAATGGACTTTTGTGTTATTTTGTTAAAGGCCACGAAAAGAATGGAAACCTGGGGAGAAACATCCACATGCTTTAACTTACTGCAAAGGAAAATCAAAAAGAAGAATGCAATATCGGTTGAAAATAATGCTTTGATTTTTGACATAATCGTCCAGCCCGAGTAAGCTCCTGCTTTTTTAAAACAATCACAGGATCTAATCCTTCCTTTTTTACAGATTCTCTTTCTGTTCCTCTCAGTTCATGTGCAGATGCACTCACACCCAACCGCTTCCACGCCTTTGTTTGGCCTGACAGGCACCTTTTTTTCAATTTGTAATGTCATGTTGTAAAGCAGCATGACCGCGACCACAGGGATGGAGGACAGAGGATGTCATTAATGTAATACTTCAGGTCTAAAATAAGATTAAAAAAACATACCTGCTCGTGAATCAACTTTATTTTACGCTTCCCACCCCGCAGCTCGTCCTCCATCCTCTTATCATACTGAAGGGACAGTGTGGACAAGCGGCTTGCCTTCAAAAGCAAAGAGACAAAACATTTTAAACGACAAACCTCAGGCTCGGTCTGTCTTACTGATGGACGTCGCTACCTTCTCTCCAGCAGCCTCACTGTCCTGTTCCCAGTGTCGGTCACCTCTCTCCAAAGCGTCCATCAGGTTGGCCGGTTTCCTCTGACTCCCCTGCACTTCTCCCTCATAGTCGATGCAGATCTTTGCAAGTCCATTGGTCCTGCTGTGGTCATCTGATCCAAAACACAGCAGACAAAGCAGTCCTCTTTAGAATGAAAAATTATCTGCCTGGAGTTACTGATTTGAAGGATAAACTGTAGAGCAGAAAATAATCCTGCACTGACAGCACGGCTCACAGTACGACAGCTCAATCTCCAATTAAAATACATGGATGGAAGTTTAGAGAGCCTTAAAGGAGAAGTTCACTTTTTAACACTTTAAGCCCATTTTCTGTAGTGTCCAGGATGAAATCGAATGATCGACACCAAAATTTTGACAATTGGTCCTGTCTCTGCTTTTTGGCTCATTTAGAATC
>NW_015151419.1:230207-234216 GCF_000732505.1 Cyprinodon variegatus
GATTCTAAATGAGCCAAAAAGCAGAGACAGGAGCAATTGTCAACATTTTGGTGTCGATCATTCGATTTCATCCTGGACACTACAGAAAATGGGCTTAAAGTGTTAAAAAGTGAACTTCTCCTTTAATGTCAAACACCTTCAACCTTTGGGTACAAACATGTTAGTTCTGAGAGACTGAGACCCACAGACGGTGCTGAATAACAGCGAGGATTAGTAAAAAATACTGTGAGAAGACAAGTATTTGAACACCCGCTAACCTTTGACCTCTGGAACTGCAAACAAAGGCTACTATACCAAATATTAACATTGATTTTCTCAGGTGTTCAAATACTTATTTACAGCAGCATCATAAAAATAAATAGTTAAAAAAAATACATTGTGATTTCTGGATTTTTAAATTTAGATTATGTCTCTCACAGTGAACATGCACCTACCATGACAATTTCAGCCCGCTTCATGATTTCTAAGTGGGAGAACTTGAGAAAATTATAGAAGCTTATAGAAGCAAAAATTATAGACAGCAGTGGTGACCCTCCAATATTTGTTCACTGTGGTTTTCTCGAGAAAACAAGTAAATTTTTTATTATCTAAAGATAACGAAAGCCATATTCTCGTGATAACGAGATGATTGGTGTAAGTTAAAACTGATTACATCCTTCAATACCACAACAATTCAATTCAATTCAGTTTATTTATATAGCGCCAAATTCACAACACATGTCATCTCAAGGCACTTTACAGTTCAACCAGCGGGAGAGGGTTTATTAGTCTAACTCATGGCAGCCTATGTGTAATTGGTGTAATTGACGTTGTTGGTTTGATAATTTGCTTCCACTCCTGATTCATAAGCAATTAGACCTAAGCCTCCAGCGCCGTAGCACCGGGTGTCTTCTGAACAGCCCTGGTGTTACACCTGTAACAGGTGCAAGAAGCTTTAACCCCAAAATCAGTCCAGGGTTTGTTTTTTTCATTAAAAAACAGCAAGGTTTGTTTCCACTGTATTCCATGTAATCCAATCATCTACTACTGACAATGAGTGAAAAGAAAAAGGAAACAAAAAAACTGATTATTTGCGCACAAGCGGCACCGCAACTGCGCAACTACGGGCTCAGCAGGCATGGATGGACTGGGAATCATCATTCATTACTCATACAGGTAAGTTATCTCATTATCTTGAGAAATCAATAACTGTTTTCTTGTGATAACGAGATAATCATCTTGTTATCTTGAGGAATTAATGGTTTAACTGTAATAACGAGATACTACTAGCTTTACTAGTGGTTCCTAGAATTTCTAAAAATAGAATGGGAGACAGATCTTTTAGTTATCAGGCTCCTCTTCTGTTGAACCAACTACCAGTTTTAGTCCGTGAGGCAGACACCCTGTCTACTTTTAAGGCTAGGCTTAAAACTTTCCTTTTTGATAAAGCTTCTAGTTAGAGTGGCTCAGGTTATCCTGAGCTATCTCTATAGTTATGCTGCTATTGGCTTAGACTGCTGGAGGACATAGGGACCCCTTTTTCATCATTCTGCTTGATTCTATCTCTATTCTCCCACTCTGCAGAATCTGTTAGTTCAAGCTCTAACGTTCTGCTCTCTCTGCTTTTTCTCATAGTACCTTCATCTGGTCTGTTCCTGTTTGGCTGTGACTCCATCCTGGAGAGAAATATCAGCTGTGCTGCTTCCATCAACACACTTGTTTCTAGATGCTGTAGATCGGCCTGTTTTCCAGTGTGGTCCTGTTTCTCTGACTGTGACTGGCTGGATGTGCTCTCTTCATCCTCTGACATGGGAGCTGGCTCGGAGCTCGTCTGCCTGGCTGTGTGTTTCCTGGACGGGGCCGCCTTTTACAGCTGCTTTTTGTATCTCTGCTTCTGTCTACTTGAACCCCAGTCGGCCTCGGCAGATGGCCG
Source organism: Cyprinodon variegatus (assembly GCF_000732505.1). Taxonomy (NCBI): domain Eukaryota; kingdom Metazoa; phylum Chordata; class Actinopteri; order Cyprinodontiformes; family Cyprinodontidae; genus Cyprinodon; species Cyprinodon variegatus. Next base: position 232,120 of record NW_015151419.1, read on the forward strand.
CTCACACCGAGCCTGGTTCTGCTGGAGGTTTCTTCCTGTTAAAAGAGAGGTTTTCCTCTCCACTGTCGCTACAAGCATGCTTAGTGTGAGGGATTGTATTTGAGTCAATGAGTCGATGCAATCAACTGGTTTTCCTTTGATAGAAAACTTTTAATCAATCTGACTGGATGATCTGGTGAACTGTAAAGTGCCTTGAGATGACGTGTTGTGAATTGGTGCTATATAAATAAAGTGAATTGAAATTGAAAATTAAATTATCTCATTATCTTGAGACATCAATAACTGTTTTCTTGTGATAACGAGATAATAATTTTGTTATCTTGAGGAAACAAATAATGGTTTAACCGTGATAACGAGATCGTTATGTCATTATCTCGAGAAGGCAAAGGAAAAAAAAAAAAAAAGTCGAGTACGACCGCTTTCGGCTTTGGTACAAAATAGAATACTTATTTTCCCCACTATAAATGTGACTTTGTACTTTGTACTTATTTCTTTGATGCACCTTTTCTTTGTTTTGCACCTCCTTCTGTTGTCTATCAGAAATTAATGTCACAAGTGAATTTCTCTGTTGTGAGAATAATCAAGTTCTATCTCATCTCATCTTATATATGAACAAAATTGAAGCATTGTTTTCCATTTCGGCCCCCTTTACTCTGATACCCTGAAATACAATTAGATCTCGTCAGAAGTTACCTAAATGCATCAGTTACTCCACCAGAGCTGTTTAAATTCACAGCTTATTCCAAAAGCATACGGGACAACAGCAAAGAGGAAAGGAAGAGGCCACAGAATATTTTGGAGTATGTGTAAAAATCGTTGTGTGGCAATAATGAATCCTCATAGTATCACAGTACAGACCTAGTTTTCTTCTCTTGAGGCTGGGGAGGTGTGCATCCAGCGCCTTGGCCTTCTGAGCGTGGTGGCCTCCAGAGGAAGAGCAGGAGGAGAAACTGGAAGTGCTGGAAGATGATTCTGTTGGAAACGTTTCTGGTGCAGGCGCCTTCACTACAACAGGCCTCTGGAACATAAAAAAACAACCACACTGATGCCTCAGGTCACAGCAAAGAACCATAGTACCATCGGTTCTAATTAGTTTACAGTTACATGGAAACGTAAAAGAAAAACACTCTTTAATGAGTAAAATCACTCAAACAAACTAAACGTACTATTTTCTGTGCAACCCGGAAGAACTGAGACACATCACGGACAATGTTTCCAAATCCGTCATAATGGCGAACGTAAGGCTTGACCCACGATGGAAGCTGTGCTCTGGCCTCAGAGCTTTTAAATCTGCAGAAGAAGAAAAAAACAAAATAGTATTCTGTTCTAGTTTTAGATTAAATGCTTTTGACGAGAAAGAAACCTGATAGGAGACCAGATTCACATACATTTCCGCCTTTATGCACCTAAATGGGATCTAGACTTACAGTGAGTCTTCTTATACTTATTTTAAAGAAAGTTGCACAACTGAAATACTGAAACCAACCTTATGTCATAACTTAACAGAAAGACATCAGTGAAACTAAACTAACAACATAAAAATGATCAAAGAACACATCAGTGTAAAATCTGAAGTCTTGCTTTTATTCCTGCTTTACATCCAAAGAGTCAGACTGCTGTAATCTGTAAAGCTCCTCTCACACCTTGACTATTTAGACCAGCGTATGCCTGATAGGGTTGTGAAAAGTATCGATAGTGAAACGTTGTATCCGGATACAATACTCATTTTCAAAAGTATCAATACAGTGCCACCACCACTGGCACTTAAACAGTCATTCATCTAAAGTGCAGAATAGAGGAAAATGCACCTTCTGAACACTGTGTAATTGAATAATTAGATTAGATTAGATGAGCTTTATTGATCTCACAGTGGAAAAATTCACTCGTCACATATTCAATTCAATTCAATTCAGTTTATTTATATAGCGCATGTCATCTCAAGGCACTTTACAGTTCAATCAGATCATCCAGTCAACCGCGGAAACCGCGGCAGACCAAACCAGACCAAAGTGCGCATTCAGCTCGGCAAAGAACTCATGCTCTTCCTCAACACTGAAGTCCTCAGACATTTTTCTTTCGTTGTTTCTTTCTTTGCAC
>NW_015151419.1:235419-250764 GCF_000732505.1 Cyprinodon variegatus
TGTGTCTAGTAGTTCCCATTGAGAGAATGGCGCTAGGCATACCGCACCATGACGTCACTGCCGGAAGATGGCAGGAGTAAGGTGTTACTATATTTGGGCAAAAATGGCCGCTCCCAGACTCAGTGATTAATACGAAAACATATAAGTTTGAGGTATAAATAATGATCCAGTGATTATTCCTTGCTGACCCGACTTTTCCTTTAACAGTTTTAATAATCGTCTCAGCCTAACCGCTCCTCTACAGAGCGGCTGGGCATAGACGTTTTTTACATGATGCTTTTTTTTTTTTTTATACTATTTTCAGGCTCTAGCTGCCTTTATTTTGTTATTTTTGAAAGTATGTAGAAAGGAAAGGGGTTACAAGAAAGGGGAGAGACACACAGCAAAGGTCTGCAAGGCCACAACTGGAACCTGCGACAGCCAGTATGTGCCACAACACCACAGCAGCACCCAACATAACGATGCTAATGGTTGAAAGGCGCATACGTTTTTGTTGTGATCAAAACTATTTCAGGTGTGATTCTAGAAGACAGTTCTCATGAGGGAAATGGTTTTACGTTTTAGATTAATGTTGGTAGAAACACTTCCTGTCAACCAGCTGAAAGAACAAAAAAGAACCTGGTGTACCTTCAACCTTTGAGCATCAGCAGGGAATCAGAAATAACGTGGCTGATGGCTTTATGTCTGACCTTTGATCACACAGAAAGATGGCGCCATAGTCCTCCCTGTGGCGAATAACTCTACCGATGGCCTGGTTCACCGCCCTGAAGGCCTGCTGCCTGTACCACTGCTGCCCTGACAAGTACTGATAGAAGAGCGGGTTGAAAGAAATCAGTCTTTAATCTGTCTTTGCTGGATGGAGTTCAGCTGGCAGGTTTCCCTTACCTTTAACCCTGGAGCTTTTTTCCGGCTCATTTCGTCCAAAAACTGCATCTTCAGGATGACTCTGGGGTCAAACTTGGGAGGAAATGGCAGGCCGGTGATGATGACGCCGCGACCAAAGGTGTCAGCAAAATCCAAACCTTCACTGGCCTAAAAAANTCTGGGGTCAAACTTGGGAGGAAATGGCAGGCCGGTGATGATGACGCCGCGACCAAAGGTGTCAGCAAAATCCAAACCTTCACTGGCCTAAAAAAAAAAGGAAAAAAAGCAGAACAAAAATATCAGAAGATAGTTATTTATGTCAATATTAATGAATATATTTATTCCAGTGCTATAAAATCTCTGGGCGTAAAATCAGCTTTGAATAATGGCAAAGTTCATCAGTTTAACCGTTTCTCTACTGGAAGAAGCTACTACTGTTATTAGACTTATATTATTTACAACTTTATTTATCCTTGGTAGGGGTGCACCGATTGCAGTTTTCTGGCCGATTTCCGATCACCAATCTTTAAAAAGTCTGACCTGCCGATTCCGATTTTGGTTGATACCGATTTTATTATTTTTTGCTATAACCAACACTGTGTTACAAGATCGCAATTCACTTTCAATGTTATAATCTTTTCTTGAAAAACATGCCCTTGAACAATAGCCTTGAACCACTATAAACTCGTTTTAACTGCCCATGAGGTAGAGCCTTGACATAGAAATAAATTAAATAATAAATATTAATTAAATAAAACAAACTTAAGACTACAACATTGGTCTTTTGATTTTTTACATTTCAAAAAACAAAACTTCAACAAAAGATCGGAAAAAATATGGAATAGCAACTGATCTTAAGACACTCGCAGAGGTAAATAGATCGGTGGTTAAGATCGGTTTCATATGTATTATATCGGCCGATCACCAATCACCCTAAATTAAGGAAATCGGGGCCGATCGATCGGCCAGCCGATTTATCGGTGCACCCCTAATCCTTGGGATTACTCCTTCAGGGAAATTCTGGTTCCAGTAGCTTATGTAGAGTACAAAGAGTTAAAGCGAGATGCAATTAAAAATACAAATATGACAGACAATATAAAAAGTGTATATAGTACAAAAAAGCATTAAAAAAAACACAGTAATTGAGTTGGATTATTGTCGTTGTACTGCAGAGATGTACTGACCTTATGAATAAGTAAAACAAGTAAAATTCAAAGCATCCTCTCATAGATCAGTGTTTCTGTGTGTGTCTTTCACCGCCTCTAAAACTTCCTGGTCTTACCTACAGACGTGGCTTTTACCCTATTTTTATAAATTGTTTTATATCATCACCTCTGATTGGTTTTAAACTGTTGCCACCTTTGACATAGGGCTCCACCTGATCCTTTCCAGGCTAACATACTGTTAACATGTTAGCCTGGTAGCCATGGTAGAACTTTACTGTACGATCACATCTAATTGATGTTTTATTTGGAGATATATTGTGATTTTCGGCTACCCGTTAAAATATTGATCTTTCAGTTCCTAGTTTAAGTTTTTAAAAACACCATAAACCAATGAGGGGAAAGGGGCTACTGCTGCACCGCTACTTTCATTCAGAGCGGGATAAAAATGTTGAATCAGCCTGAAAACTAAACACCTTTAATTAAAAATGTTTGTTCCAGAGAAGAATAGAAAATTGTTTTTGATATGAGGTTTTCTAAAAATGAAGATTTTCTGAATCCTATTTCTAAATAAATATCAGACCTAAACAAAATCTACAGAACAATTTAGGCGATTTAGAGCTGGTTATAAATAACAAACATTGGAGATTAAATTTACAGGCTGTTTTGCTGATTTTGGTAAAAAGATTCTCATAAATTGTGCAATCTTTTCTTTCTTTACCGTTTGTAGACACCACACAGCTTCCTTCTGCAGCTTCAGATTTTGTTTTATGTTGATATTTAGCTATTTTTCAGATACTAAATAAGAGGAATTTCTTAAGATCATTTCTCAGCTTGAAGGCTACCAAGGTTGAACAAATTCTGATGATTTATTCAATAATCTGATATGAAACTAAAGAACAAACCGGCTCCTCCCCTGAGACAATAAACAGGCTGAGTATTACTGCCATTAGACAGTTTTACAGTCAGACGATGGTGAAGACGATGCCCTCGCTGTCGGCTCACCTTCCCACGACAGACAGCGAAGAAGCTTCCTCCTTTTGATGCTGGATCATTCACTTTGGTATAATAGCCATCAATAACCTTTAAACACACAGAATCAGGATCATTTAGCAGAGGAACCACTGAGGACCTCAGAGCACAGAAACTCAGAACATTGAGTCTCTAAAGCCTTAATGGCAGGACTGGTTAGCAAATGATAGTTAGCTTTAATGTTTTAAATCAAAATTAGATCAATTTCTGATGTGAGGTGGTAAATATTACCCATTTTCCTTAGATAAAAAAAAAAATAAATTAACCAATCTGACTATGATCTGATCAAATTGTCTCTATAAAGAGCCTTGAGACGACATGTGTTGTTACATGAAGCTATAGAAAAAACTACACTGTTGATCATCACTACAAAAAAAAGAAAAGAAAAGAGGCGAGTGGCGGTCTAGTGGGTCCGGCATAGGGCTTGAAATCCTGAGGTATCACAACCTCAGGCTTGAAATCCTGCACAGGTAAATTTCTCCAATGTCAGATCAATAGAGTTGAATTATTATTATTATTCATTGTTTATGCAGCATTCAATGAAAACCGTATTCACCTCATTAAAGGTTCCCTTCCCTTTGGGTTCAACAAACATGGGCTTCATGTTCTCGATGCGGTTGGCGTGTCCGTTAGCCTGGAGAGGAAAACCCAATCAGAACCAAAATGTTTAGCACGCCAACACACCAGGGGCACCGTGGGGAATCTCGTGGATGAACAGGCATCACTTGGCTCCTCCGCACACAGAAGTGATGAAGGCCGGGAGACTGCTGACCTTCAGCTGATCAGTGTTGATGTTTCTGAACAGAACCGACCTGAAAAGGAAGGCCGGGTTCTGACCCACTAGGCACCGACCAGAGGCTACTGGCATCAAGTGGCTTGATAGAAAAGATTAGAACCAGATATTCTGATACACATCTGGTGCCCCTGGTGTGCGGAAACAAAATCCTGTTTAACTATAAATAATTAATCCAATAGCTTTGGAGCAAAAAAAAAAAAAAAAAAAAAGTTTTCTACCAGGAGACTTTTGACTCACTCTCCAAAACTCCAGAGTTTTTTCCATCAAAGGGAAGGAAGGAAAAAACACTAAGAGGCCATGAGGAACCACACGACTGAGGTTAGCTGAGAACAAAACAGAGAAAACATTAAACAGAGAATCAGACGGAAATAACATCTTTATCTGCATTTCTAATCAATATTTCCTAAACCTTTCAGCCTTGATGTCAACTATCACTACATAACGGTGGATATTGGATGACAATATTGATTTCTGAAGAAATAAAACATAAAAGAAAAGAGAAATTAATAAAGAACATAATTTGTTTCTGATTGTTCTTCTCAGATAAACATAACCCAGGCAGCTGAGAAGATCGGACTGAAGAAATGATTCACAAGAAGAGGAAAGAAACTTCCTACAGAAAACAAACTGTAGAAATGAAGAGGAACAGAATAAGGGCAAACTAATGGACCACCTTGGTCTGCTGGATCCAGGAACATCTAGACAGGCTCAGACAAAGCAGTGACAGGCTGGTTCAGATCAGATCTATCTGATAGATTCTGGTTTCTGTATGATTAAATTTGCCTGCTCCAGCTGACCTATGTTCTACCACACTGGTTCATTAACTCAATGCAGAAGAAAATCTAAAACTGTTGTCAGAGTTCTTATGAAAGTTAAAAACAGAGATCATATCTCTCCTTTCCTGGCTTCTCTTCATTGGCTTCCTGTTAAATCCAGAATAAAATTTAAAGTCCTCCTCCTCACATATAAAGCCTTAAATGGCCAAGCTCCATCTTATATCAGAGATCTGATTGTTCCTTATGTTCCTAACAGAACACTTCGCTCTCAATCTGCAGGTTTACTAGTGGTTCCTAGAATTTCTAAAATTAGAATCGGAGGCAGATCCTGTGGAACCAACTACCAGACTGCTGAAGGACACATAGGGACCCCTTTTCATCATTCTGCTTCATTCTTCCTTCTGCAGTATTTCTTAGCTTAATTTCTAACAGTCTGCTCTCTCTGCTTTTTCTCTTAATTCAATTCAATTTCAATTCAGTTTATTTATATGGCGCCAATTCACAACACAAGTCATCTCAAGGCACTTTACAGGCGACCAAGGTTGAACAAATTGTGATGACATCTCAAAGATGACATCTCAAGGCACTTTACAGTTCAGTCTTAGTAGCTTAATCTGGTCTGTTCCTGCTTGGCTGTGACTCCATCCTGGAGAGAAATATCAGCTGTGCTGCTTCCATCAACACCTTTGTTTATAGATGTTGGAGATCGGTCTATTTTTCAGTGTAGTCCTGTTTCTCTGACTGTGACTGGCTGGATGTGCTCTCTTCATCCTCTGACATGGGAGCTGGCTCGGAGCTCGTCTTCCTGGCTGTGTGTTTCCTGGACGGGGCCGCCTGTGGAGCAGGTTGACAAGTTCCTTTTTATCTCTGCTTCTCTTCTTTTGTCTCCTCGAACCCCGGTCGGCCTCAGCAGATGGCCACTCATACTGTGCTTGGTTCTGCTCCAGTTTTCTTCCTGTTAAAATGGAGTTTTTCCTCTCCACTGTTGCTACATGCAGGCTTGATGTGAGGGATTGCCTTCGAGTCAAGGTTTTGATGCAATCAGCTGATTTTCCTTAGATAGAAAACATTGAACCAATCTGATTATGATCGGTTTGAATTGTTTCTGTAAAGTGCCCTGAGATGATATGTGTTGTGAATTGGAGCTATATAAATAAACCGATTGAAGTTTTAAATGACCAAACTTCATCTTAACCAATTGTTCCTAAAACGACACTTTGTTCTCAGACTGAGGACTCCGGGTGGTTCTAACTGTGGAGTGGGAGACAGATCTTTATTTATCAGGCTCCTCTCCTGTGGAACCAACCACCAGTTTAAGGCCCTGTCTACTTTAAGATCAGATTTAAAACCTTCTATAGACCTGAATGAGTCAGAATGAAGATTCATCTTTGAACAGCAGCAGCATTCGTGATGCTTCAGTTAGAGGAGAAATAAATGTGTAAAGAGGAACCATGTAGGAAGCTGTTACTCACCCACCGTGTTCCCTAAAGATGCCATGTTATCAGGGTCAAACCTTCCAAAGAGAAGACCAACATCAACATAACATAACACATGCACGGGTTTAATGAATGGGTGAAAAAAAACAGAGGAATTTAATTATTTTGTAAATAATTTCTAATAATTCATCATCTTAAGAATATAATTCTTGCTTTTTCCTAATTTATTAACTTGATTTGTAGTTACTGCAACATTTAATTTCCCTTTAATAAATTAATAAAGTCATTATGAGTTAAATAAAATTTTAGCCCCTCTTCAGCCCCCTTAACATCAACAATTGGTGGAAACAGCTCCTTACTGGAGTGTTTCTATTGAGATAAATGCTAGCATTTCTTGAGATATTTAAACTGGCCCGGAATATTTTAACCCCTGTGAGAAGAACAGGAGAGAACAATGTAAATAAGACGTGCCCATGAGGAGAAAGTTTACCTTCGATCAAATGCTGAACTCAGAAAAACTCCATCAGGGCCTCGGTCAACAACACTCACAAAGATCTGGTCCCGGTCGATCACATGACCATTTTCAAGAAGCACAGGAAAATTTCTGAAGCAAATGAAAAGAACTGCATCAGTCAGAGACAAAAGGTCAAACAGCTGTTGAGACGACGTGAAACCAAACAGTACTTGAACTGTTCATAGAAATCAAACGGTTTTGGTTCCAGTATTTAGCTGAAATGGTCTAAAAATCATTTCACCTCTGGTTATTTTACATCTTAAGCCACTAAAGTTTGCTGACAGGAATCTTACATCTGCATCTCTGAGGTGAAGGAGGTCAGAGGGGAGAGGGTACCGCTGGTTAGAATAATGCAGCGAACACCTTGTTTCTTTAGATCCTGCATGCTGAATCCAGGGGAGAAGCACCAGTAACTCAGGATGTTGCCTACAGCACAGACAGAAGCGGTTCCTTCATTTCATGTGATTCACATAAGTTCATTCATACCATAGACAGCTAAGAGAAAGACGCTAACAGCAAACTGAAGCACACAAAGCCTTTTTCCCCATTGAAAATAGCGGGTTAATGTGTTTTTCAAACATGAGTCGACCCGATAACAATTAGCATTTAGCTCCCTTCACACTGGCAATAAATGCTAACCCCTCACTCGCAGCTGCATGGTCTCTGTTTCCCTGTGGCTGAGAGTCTAGTGACACTATCAGGCAGGATTAGCGTTGATGATGTCACCAGTGCGACAGAAATCAGGACAGTAAACAATGGAGAGCAACATGCAAGGAAGTCAGGGCGTAGTCAGTGTCCTTTATTGTTTTGCCGTTTTTTTTTGTGATCAATTTTTTTATTGTTTTTTCTGCATTTTGTACACTAGAGGAGGAACAAGTGCACCAACCACAAGTAGTAAAAATTTTGTAAAGTGTATATAAATTTGTGTAATCAATAATAGAACCACCCTTCCTCCCCACCCATGTCTACACTCCCCAGCCCCTGCCCTCATTTCCACCCTACCCACCCAGTGATGTCAAGGCATTAAAGAAATAGCAACAATAATAATAAAAAATTATAGTAAGAAATGAAAATAAAGTGGAAATAAAGTAAATAAAAAAAATAAAATAAAAAATTTTTTTTCGCTGTTTTATCTGTCCAAATCCCTCTCACCAGGGCTGCTCCATGTTTATTGAATGTAAAGAGAGTCATTTCGGCTTGTTAGATCAGACTCGACTGGCTTGGTGCATTGCGTTTAATGGTACCACGTAATTTGGTGGGTCAACCAGCTCTGGCGTTCCAACAGCATGCTGATCAGAGCCGAGGCAATTTTAAAGCAGGTTGCTTGCTGAGTGGTTTGACCTGGTTAGACACGCGTCACTGAGCTTTTCCCACTGCCACTAAAAGCCGATTGTTCCCGGGTTTAAACGGGTCTTTCGGCCAGTGGGAAAGGGATAAATGGTTTCAAGTCTTGTGTTACTTATTTTCCACCAAGCAGCCAGAACTTCTTTTGATATTTCAAATAAATCTTCAATAGATGGTTTCCAGACTTTTAAAGATGTTCTTTGGAGTTTAGCTTAAACCTTTGCTCTTTGTGTCTCTCTTCCTCCATCTGGTTTCCCCTGCTCTGCCCCACATTCAGTCCCTCCCTCCCGCTTCAAACTCTTCTAAAAATGTGGAGGTTTTTTTGTTTGTTTTTTTACTTTTAGGGTTAAATATTACAGAAACTTTTGTTGCCTTCAATAAAAAAGTTCAGACCCGTCACACAAATGTAGCTATTTCAGAGTTTTCTGGCTTCATGGCAGCCTGTCACAAGATTCAATCAAATGATAAGGTGAACAAAATGGGGTCTGAGTTTATGATCGCAAAACAACACAAGAACTGTTTATTACAAATTAAAATCGGTGTGATCTGTTAGATTCCAAATGCAAAGGAAACTGAATGTGTGATGGGTTTTTAGACTGAAGCAGCTACTAGAGACCATCGGTCGGTGCTCCCCTCCAACACGCATTGCAGTTTTAGATCCGTTTTTTTTCCATGTTTGGGTGTCCAGACCCTCCCTGGTGATTTCTGCTTATGCTACAGACTGATTTCTATTTTTGGCTTAAAAAAGGAAAAAAAAAAACAAAGAACCTGGGGGACATTTAACCTATAGACACACAGCATCAGCAGAACTAAAACACCCTGGAACATGATTGATGATCCCCTTCAAAAAGTTCAAACATTTTAATTGTTAAAAAATAAAAAGCATCAGTTAGGATCATGAACATAAATTGACGGTTTTTTTATGAGTACCTTGTTTTTTTGATGACGATGCAGACCACAAATCAGAGGTCTGTTTTTTTTTCTGGAAGCTGTTATCACGGTGGATGTGAACCTAAAGACCATCACACCAAATGTTAGCTTAAGATTAGGCTTAGCAATAACAGGACTCAAATAAACTGAAAGGAATCGTCCATCAGTTTTAAGATATTACATGAGTATGATTAGTGTAGAAAGAAATAAATAAAAATGACATGTTGAAAAAAAGCAGATGTTGGTTTGTTATGAACAGACCTTGAAATGGGCGGTGTTGAACTCCCTCTGCTTTTGTTTGTCCTTATCAGAGCTTTCTCCCACGAATACCAACTAAAAGACCAGAACAGAAAGAAAAGTCACTGCTGCTCTACAGTAAACTGTAGGATAATCGCACACAGACAGCATGTCAGCGACATGATTAAAAGAAGCGGATTAGATAAGAGGGGTGACGAGAAATGGGAGCTTAAAGACAAGTTACTGGGACCAAAAACAATAAGCGTCTTCATTCTTTATAAGAGAAATTGAAAAATATTGCTAATCTGAGCAGGAAGAGGAATCCCCCATTGTGAGCAGCGCTTCATTCATTGCCTTTTAGAAAAAAAATAGTTTTAATCAGTGGAACAGAGAAGGTAGGCTTCCTATGTGACACAGAGAGAAAAATCTTCCAACCTCTGATTTTTTCATGCTGTGACCAAAACCTCATGGTAGAAGCAAGGTTTGGAGGATTGGACTGATTAGAAACTGGACAGCTAGCTGGAAAGAAGCTGCCTAAAATACATATTTGACCTGAGTGAAGTTGGCCCCCCCACCTTCTTCAAATCAGACAAAATTAGCGTCAAACGTTTGTGCTGGTTTGTGCAGCAAAAAGTTTCCTTTTGTGCTGCTTTGGACTTGAAGATTTGAAGAAGGTGGGGGGGTCGGTTGACCTTTGATGACCTCTGGAAATATTTCTTTATATCTTTAAAACGATAGCGGCACAAACGAAGATTATTGCTGCACAAACCAGCACAAACGTAGCACAAACGTTTGACACCAATTTTGAGTAATTTGAAGAAGGTGGGGGGGCTGGTTGACCTTTTGACCTTTACATTTTGATTAATATCTTCAAATCCAAAGCAGCACAAACTAAAATTATTGCTGCACAAACCAGCACAAACGGAGTTAATTGACACCCATTTCGTCTGATTTGAAGAAGATGGGGGGGCTGGTTGACCTTTGATGACCTCTAGAGATATTTCTTTATATCTTTAAAACGATAGAGGCACAAACGAAAATTATTGCTGCACAAACCAGCACCAGCTAAATGGAGAGGGGAAAATAAAAGGAAAACAACTGCATACATTTAATAAAAATAGAAAATGAAAATAGGAGAATTACATTTTAATGTTTGATAGGTAAATTACTGTACAATCAGATTTATAAACTATGACTTTTAAATCTCCACATAAAAATAGGGTTTGAGAATACATTTTCAAATTGCAGTATTTAATGATAGATAAAAAAAAAAAGTATTAAAAAGTAAAAATTTCTCTAATAATTAATTTAAAATGTGCAAAAAAGGGGGAGTATTGGCCTAGTGGGTAGAGCAGTGAGCTTGTGCTCTGAGAAGGTTGCAAGTACCCGGTTCGATCCCCACTGCCTCCAATCTGGGTCACTGAGCAAGACCCTTAACCCCACACTGCTCCCTGGGTGCCACACAATGGCAGCCCACTGCTCCCCAAAGGGGATGGGTTAAATGCAGAGTGAATTTCCCTATTGTGTGACAATAAAGGGATTTACAAATACAAAACTATTGAAATTGGTTCTCTAATCATATGATTCAAATAATACATTGAAAGACGTTTCATTTTTTTTAATTTTTTTTTTTAAATGACCATTCTTGTCCTCCATATTTTCCATTGACTCCTTCGTGCATCTCACCTGAATAATATCAACCAGCTTCTGTAGCCCCGCTGTACTGAGAAATATTCCTGGCTCTGGTGAAAAACATACGGATGGTTAAAAAAAGGTAATGGCACAAATATAACTTATTCAAATTATACGTTAAAGCCCAGAAATACAACAAAGTCCAAAGCAGATAAAGCAACAAAATGAGAATATTTGGTCATATTTACTTCCGGCAAAGTGTCCGATGATCTGCTCCAGAGCTTCGAGGACGTCTGTCTTGGTGTGTTCGGTCAGATATGCTTTCTCCAGCAGCTCATAGATGAAGCTGACAGAAAGAAGGACACACACACGTCTGTGCTTAGTCTAACGCAGTTTTGTAGGGTGTGATCTACTAAGGGTTTAGTTCATATTAAATAATTAAATTAGAAGGCATTGCATTTAATGAGCATGCCTTTATGAATAGAACATATGCTGATCATCAGAACGAGCAAAACAGTGGGAGAAAGCAGTTTCATTGACTTTAACCGACAGTAAGAGAGGTTTGTGTTGACTGATTATCACCAACAGGAGACTTTGGGGCCCTGGTTCTGTCAGACCAGCATACCCATAGTCCTAGTTTATCCTTTTAGTGTATCCCTTTAGTTTTGCAAGAAAAAAACTATTTAAGTACTTAGTTTTTGGTGTTTTTTGAAGCTTATGGCGATCTGACCTTAAATTGCTTCTTTATACATAACTAAAGGGACACACGCCGGTCAAGGTAGTTTAAAGTCTATTTTTCATACAAAACCAAAGGGATAAATGCAAATCTGACGTCTTGCACATGCATATTGACTATAGGTATGCTGGTCTGATGGTGTATGCTAATCTGACAGAACACCGCCACAAACAGTCATGTTCTAATGGAATCCTTATAGAATAAAATGTAGGTTATGAGCGCCATCACAGAATGAAAATTCACAATCAGAGTTAACTCCTCTCTAGTCATTCACTTACTGCACTGTTTACAAGCCTCGACTCGTTCCTAAACTACTTCTAATAATTCCGGTTATTAGTCTTAGAACATTAAAAAAAAAACCTTCTAACAAACAGAAAATGTGATTTTATTTATAAGGAAAGCTTTCTGAAATCTACTTTTTTACCTGTTATTATTCATTCATATATCAAATATGGACAGTGAAACACACAGGGATAAAGCCAATGTGTTGTTTGAGGTGTTTGGGCAAACATGCTAATTTTTATCACCAATGTCTATAATATTATTTTCTAAATGCAAACTGCACATTTTAAGACCTTTTAAAAAATGACTAAAACCTCATGACAACCACTGGAGGGCAGATCCACTAAAAGCAGACAGGACAATCTGCCTCTTTGGAACAAAATATGAAGGAATGCATTTTTTAAAGGCTCTGCTCCTTTGATAGAATTAAAATAATATTGAGCAGATTATGTTGTAAAACGTACATTCCAGGTTTGGTGATGCCTTTTTCACTTGGAACGTCATATGAATCGATGGCAGCTTCCAGATCCAGCAGAATTTCTGTTCAAGCAGACAGAACATCTCACTTATTAATAATAAAACATGATCCTATATTTTGATAAATAATGTTGCTCAGAAGGAATACTCACGTTTGATTTTAGCAATAGTGGTTATGTTTAATTTTGAGCCTGAAAAAAAGATAGAAATGAAAAGAAAATGTTTACCTTTTTATCTATTCCCAATCCAGATCCATAATTGAAAAAGAAGATATGAGACACTAGGAAAGGCTCGTATCGATACCCAGAAAAATATTTAACACTTGATGTCATTTTCTACACCATAGAGATAAAACATTTTAATAATTAAAGGCATAAAAAATACTTTTCAGATGAAAAATCTTGCTGGAAAAATAAAAATAAGAGATGTTAATATTCAATTCAGTTCAGGTTATTTAAATACTGTCAGTTCACAACATACTAAGGCACATTACAGAGACAATTCTGTCAGAGTGGGAAAACCATCAATAAGTGTGTGAATTCATGGGAAATAAAGAACCCAAATATAATCTGCCAAAATGTTAAGGTCATGTGAGGAATTATTGTTTTAATAAACAAATAATCCAGAAAATTAACAGTAGCAAAATTCTGCAAACAGACCCTGTCTTTAGCACCGATGTTACACTAGTTCTGTCAGTGAGCCAGAGAACCATCAGAGGTCTGACCTGAGCTCAGGGACTCTACGTTGAAATCTTCATTGATGGAGCCTCCTTGGCTGACTTCGTTAGCCTCCTCCGTCAGGAGCCGGTCTACGGCCGTAATGGCAGATGCAACGTCATACGGAGTCAAGTCAAAGGATGTTGATTCTTCACACGTCTTCTCCTGCAGAGATCAGAGAGAAAAAGCCCATAACTTACTCCGCTTGTTTGGTGAAGCATTCAATTTGTCATCTTTTTTTATTTTATCTAATAGTTTCTGCAGGCAGAACATCTGGTTACACCGTCTCTAAAGATACAAGTCAACGGCTATAAACCATCACTGTCTGTAGCATCGAGCATTTTGTCTTACCATGAGTCCCTCTCTCAGTCAAAGGTGTTGATGATTGTCCAAAAGTGGAACGTACAATAACTGACTATAAAATAAAAAAATGACTTAATCTGAGCATTTAATTCTTTGGCATTTTATGCTTTCCATCGCAAATTAAAAAAACAACAGAAATGTGTTACCTGGAAGTTAATAAGAAACTGAAATAATAACAAAAATTCCTCTGAGTAACTCCCCCATAATTACATATAAACTTGAGGAATTTGGAACAAAATATACTGAATAAAAAAAATATATTCAGACTGAGTGAATTAGTGTTACTCTGTATTCATAAAGACACCTAAAATGCTTTGATGAGCTCCTATAGCTCAGTGAGGAAAACAGCTGATCCCAGGCTGTTCTTTCCTTCTAGGCTGTTCTTCTACCTCGTTTTAGTGAACTCAAACATATTAGAAAACTTACTTTTTGGTTGACAAATTGGGTCCTCACAAAGCAAAACAGATGACAGCCCTATTTTATTTTAACTACCTAAGAAATATATATATAAAAAAATATATAAAATAAATATATAAAAATA
Source organism: Cyprinodon variegatus (assembly GCF_000732505.1). Taxonomy (NCBI): domain Eukaryota; kingdom Metazoa; phylum Chordata; class Actinopteri; order Cyprinodontiformes; family Cyprinodontidae; genus Cyprinodon; species Cyprinodon variegatus. The sequence continues at coordinate 249,259 of NW_015151419.1, forward strand.
TTTTCCTGTAATGCACTCGTGGACCACTAGGGGTAGGCGTGCCCTCGGTTGGGAATCACTAGCATAAAAGATCAAACGCTGCTGTGAAATAATGTAGCATTTGCTGCAAACCCTATTAAAACGATCAGAGCAGCCAAGCTAAGCTGAAACAGACTAACTGGATGAGCTGAAGCGCCTAACTTTTCCCTAAAGGTCCCTTCCACAACTTTCAGTGGAATAATAACCACTATTTAAAGAGACACTCAACTACATGATGGCACTGCTCCAGTAAACCAGTCAAACTGGTAACAAGTTAAATCTGCTGGAGAACAGAAAAGCCTAAAGAGTGGAAACATGAAGCTAAACCTCAAACGAATGAAGTTCACAGACAGAAAAACTTCAGTTTATTTGCTCAGAATAATGTTTCTCCTTCGTGTTTTAACATTTTTATCATCAATAGTAACAGGTACATTTAAGGGGAAATTTTTGCAAGAAAAAGACCATAGCAATCATTCTTTTTAAGAACTCAACAATAATATGAATAATTACCAAAATATTAAAACTTAAAATTCAGAATAAATGAACAAAAAGGACAAAGCATCCAAAATTATTTTACACCATCAAAATTCTATTAGCTTCTCATTATTTTTAGCACTAGTGACAGTTATCTGAAATTCTTCTGCCAAATGTTTGTGTTCATGCATTTTCCCTCTTGGACTTTCTAATCTGAATACATAACAATTTAAATTAAACAAACTTGTCTGGTTCACAGTCGAAATTCAAAGTCAAATTCCTTGTTAGTGCACAGAATCGCATCCAATTAAACTGGTTCTGATTCTGTGCATGAAGAGGTGAAGCGCTAAAATGACCAGCACAGAAAACCCCTCATCATCTTTTCTGTTATCAATAAGGAAGATGATAATCTCAGTAAACATAAAAAAAAATTTGACCCTGACAGAAGCGGACAAGCTAGAACCACCGGGACCCATCAGAACCTAAAGAAATTGAACCCAAAATGCCCTAAACTAAAAAGAGCTGCTAATGAGTTCAGGTCAACATGGACATGATCCTAGCTTAAATGATGAGTCTGCATACAGAACAAGACGGTTCAGACGGTTAGAACCACATGTTGCTTAATGTGATCATCACTGTGGATTTGCTGAGCGACCTCCAGAGAAAGCTCCTTTGTCCGCCATTCATAGCATCCGGATCGATCAACAGATTCAGGAGAAGGAAACAGATCTTACCACATTGTGAGCTTCATCGAAAATGACCACAGCTCCATTCAGCTCGATATTGTGCGCCCTGCGGCTCTGTGGAACAAAGAGAAACAACATTCCTTCACTGCTTTCCGGAAAAAAACGTTCTTTTGTTGAGCTTTAAAACCGTGATGTACGACCCACGTATTGTGTACTTGGGCTTGCTGGAGAGTGAAGAGATACGCAGGAAAGACCTCAAAATCTTGATAGTGGCAGCTAAAAAGGCCATTACCAGGAAATGGTTCAAAAGTGACCCTCCACACCTGAT
>NW_015151419.1:252027-252909 GCF_000732505.1 Cyprinodon variegatus
TGATACAAACATTTTGATCAAAATGTTCTCTCTCTGATCGTCTGAGCTTAGAAAACCATTTCACGCCAAATGAAAAGCTCTGTCGCTCAGAAGGACTGTGCTTTGGAGAAATAAGCATTTTTATTCTATTCCCATTAAAGCAGATTTCCATAGAGACGGCTGATTAAATTCAAGTGCCTCAGCTCACCTTTGGATCCAGCAGGTAGTTGTATGGCATGAAGATGACATCAGCTTGCTGCTTTAGAGACCGGCTCAGGTAGTACGGACAGACCCTGCAGAGATACAGAACGTTCAGATAACATGGATGGTTTCCCAAACACCCGGGAAACAAGGAGGTTAACCAAAGCTTCCAAGCTTGACCTTTGTTTGCTGCCATATTTGACCAAATCCTCCACATCGAGGATAGAGTTAACCAAGTCCCTGTCGGTACTCGTCTCTACAGGAAGAAAGAGGAAGAGGAATTTCACCACCATTTGATCATCGCCGAGACGAACTGCTCCACTAAAAGATCATTACCTTCAACATTGTTATAAAACACACACGACCGGGTCGACACTTTTTGTCTGCACATGTGGACCTGAAAGACAAGTGATTCCAGAGTAAATATCCTTCAGCTGGGTTAGTACAATGATGTACTATCAGCAGAGTCACTGCAGTGATAGGTGGCAGGATAGGAGGAAGGAACGAAGTAAAGGAAGGTAGCAGGATAGAAGGGAAGGAAAGGAAGGTAGCAGGATAGGAGGGAGGAAGGAAGGTAGCAGGATAGGAGGGAAGGAAAGGAAGGTAGCAGGATAGGAGGGAGGAACGAAGGAAAGGAAGGTAGCAGGATAGGAGGGAGGAACGAAGGAAAGGAAGGTAGCAGGATAGGAGGGAGGAAGGAAG
>NW_015151419.1:255045-272159 GCF_000732505.1 Cyprinodon variegatus
TAGCAGGATAGGAGGGAGGAACGAAGGAAAGGAAGGTAGCAGGATAGGATGGAGGAAGGAAGGTAGCAGGATAGGAGGGAAGGAAAGGAAGGTAGCAGGATAGGAGGGAAGGAAAGGATGGTAGCAGGATAGGAGGGAGGAACGAAGGAAAGGAACGTAGCAGGATAGGAGGGAGGAACGAAGGAAAGGAAGGTAGCAGGATAGGATGGAGGAAGGAAGGTAGCAGGATAGGAGGGAAGGAAAGGAAAGTAGCAGGATAGGAGGGAGGGAAGGAGGAAAGGAAGGTAGTAGAATTAGGGTCAGCATTAAAGGTCACTGGATCATCTAACAATTAGTCTAACTCACCTTGATGTGGTTGCTCTCCTGACGCATCACTTCCTGGTTGATACACAGCTGCTCTCTTGAGCCCAGCACACACACCTTGGGCCTGATTCAACAGAGAAATACAGGTTCTGATGCCGGAGTTCACCAAGTTTCACCTGAAATACTGAAAAATACTGGTGAAAAAAGAAACGGTCCTGTACACTAACAAAGTTACTGAGGGAATGTAGAAGCCAGGTAGCCGAGCTAACAGGCTACAGATAATCTGCTGCCGAGGCTTCGGGAAAATCAAAAAAGTTCAAACTGACTCATGCTTTCAGTAAAATGTTGAAGGTTTGAGTGACGTTCAGTTCTTGTAAGAAGTTAAAATCTCCCCTCCATTATCTATTTCCATCAAACTATCTCACTCTAAGTCTTTTTGTCTTTTGGAGATTTGCTGCTGTGTTTAATGGCTAAATTGCAGGATCTTTTGTGAACCCTTGCAAGCAGGAGCTGTTCTTGTTCGCCATGTTTTTCTGCAAAGATTTGTCTGCCTAGTTACAAATTTCCTAGGTGCGGAAATTCTGTCCACACAGACGCAGCACAGAGGGGCATTGAAGCCCAAAACGGACCTCGTGGACGGATCAAGCATAAACCAATCACCAGTCTGAGCACAGCTGAGAAATGTCTATCAAGGTTTCTACAGATGAACACTCTTTCTATCTGTAGGATGATAGACCATCATGTCATCTTTTCTCTAGAGTTAGAAATGTCTCAAACTTTCCCAGACTGCTGGATAGAACTTCCTGCTCTCCTCAGGCCTTTGCTTATTTCCCTCCTGATACATAAAACACAACCACACTTTCTCGCTAATGATAATTATATTCATAAGATCTGTTGCATCTTTACTGTAAAACCTTCTGTTTTAATAAAGGAGAAACTTTTATAATCTAATTGCTTCCTCCAAATTTATAGCATATTTAATGCAATAGAATTTTTTTTTTAGCATAAACGATTGCAGCGACTTGATAAAACAAACGCTCGGCCGTCTGAAATCTGTCAACTGAAAAGTTACTTTAACAATACATTAAAAAGGAAAAGACTTGATGAAAAAGCAGTGTTACTCTGGCATAGAGCCTGTAAATAAAGCTACATTTATGCCTGATGCTTCAACGGTTGTGCAGAAAATGAGACGCCGGATACGTCTGCTGCTTTTCTACTTGTGCCTAATATTATGGCCCTTTCCCTGTACAGCACAAGACATGAGGAAGCAGAAAAATAACCCTTTCCAACCTTTTCAAAGCCTCTTTGTGTCAAAGAGGTACAGTAACTGCTTCCCAAGAGATTTTCGCCACTCTGTTGATCATGTGCTGAGATTCTGAGGGGACGTCCTCATGCATAAATCAAGCTCCAGACCTCTTACCTGTAGGAGGTGTTCTTTAACTCGTTGATAACCTGTGCGAGCTGGGAATGTGTCCTGGAGGCGTATATGATCTTAGGAATGTCATTATAGTAGGCTGGAGGACAAAAAGAACAAAAGGACAGTCAGATAATATAGTTGCATGAAGATTTTGTCTCTCTCCAAGGACTCAAATAGAATGATATCAGGGAAAGTTAGGACCCTTTCTCAACCTGGGATGCCCAAAATATAAGCATGACTAGGGATGCACTGATCCGATATTTTTAATCGGTATCGGTCCAGACATAAAGAAAAAAAAAATTGATCGGTATCGGTGACAATCAACACGATATAGGGGCCGATCTATTTATTCTAACTCTATGCTATGCTCTGCCGTCATGTGGCAGCGCAACAACACAACACGGCCATATTGTTTATGATGGAGCGAGGGAAAGGATCTGCGGTGTGGAGGTTTTTCACGCTCTCTCAGCCTACTAGCCCGATGGCTACATGCAATATTTGCGGGAGAAATGTTCCGAGGGGCGGTGTTAAAACTTCAAACTATAACACCTCCAACTTAATGAAAAACCTCCAGAAGTTTCATAACAAGGAACCTGCTGAGATTAACTGACTCTGCAAACAAAAAGGAAGCAGCGGGAAGCAGCTAACTTCTTTGGAAGCAAAGGAAAGAAGTGACATTTTTTGATGTAACAGGCCAAAATAAATCACTGAGATGTTACTTAATAATGATAAAGACACTTTTTTAACATTTCGACCAAGACAGAGAAATTTTGGTTTAAGATTGTGCATAGTTGTTAAATAAATGTGTCATAACATTTATATTTGGGTTGTTTCCTATCTTTTTTAAGAAAAGGGAAGTCAAATCATATGCACAGAAAAATGATCAAAGCTTTTTTTTTTTTTTTTTCACACAATAAAACCATTTTATTGCTGTTTGTGGTATCGGATCGGTATTGGCAGACATTAAACTTCAAATATTGGTATCATATCGGAGGTGAAAAAAGTGGATCAGTGCATCCCTAGCCATGATCAGGGGCCTCATTTAGAAAGCTTGTGTAAAAAATACACGGCCTGAAGAACTGTGTATGCCGACTCCCAAACAAAGGTTGTGATTTTTAAAAATTCTCACTTGTGACAATAAGGGGTCCCTGATGCCAAATCTGACCCATCCATAAGGGGAGACATATTTAGAAAAAGGGGAAATCGACGACAGTGATGGTGACCGAGGGTAACTGCAGCCAGACGGCATCAGAATTTCTCTCAAACACGTCATTCCACTTTATATGAATCTTTAATCATAGATCTACTTTATCAGATCCAAACTGTTGTGTGATCTATGCCTGTCCCAAATAGACAGCATAAATTCAGATTCAAAGTCTGCATATCTTTAAATATTCCCTGCTCTTCTCTCTTGTGATCAACATGATGAGTCATGCCACAGATCAATAAATGCGTCTAACAAAGTGTGATGAATTAAAATGAGTTGCTGTAAATATTTAAATACTACCAAGGCATCCGAGGATAATGGTTTACCGTATTTTTTCTTTAAGGGTGTAAAAATTTCTGTTAGTATGAAGGAGCAGAGTGCCCCAATACAATAAATAAATAATTATGAAATATTTATTTTAAGGTGGTATTAATTCATTAGAGCTAGAAATATATGCAGTATATATTTAATGAATATTCAACTAATTATATAAAGCTAAAAGAAATGTATATTTAATTTATTAAGAAGTAAATTTGATAATTATATGATTTCATAGATGAGTTAATGATCCAGCATTGATTCATTTAAACAAATCAAACATCCATCAAGGAATACCGTCTCCATAGAAACCCAGACATCTGATTGGCTTCTTCTCATTGGGCTAGATAAGACAACTTATTCATGTATGTTTCTACTGAAAAATATCTATGAAATAGCCTTTTTTTTCACCCTTTATGACTAAAATATCGTTTGATGAGCAGACCGACACCTCAGTACTTCAGCCTCTATGCCTGCCGCCTATTTTCTGTCAATTTACTGCTCTGTTTCTGTGGTTGAGACGTTAAGCGCGTCAAGTAAAAGAAAACTAATGTATTTTTTCCAGGGTGATGAAGGCCAACATGCTCAACTGTTGCACCTGCTGACCTTCTCCCTTTAACATGCAAACTCCATTTACACCTGGTCAGAGGATCAGCTTGGTATCTGCTGTCAGAACTGCATGTGTTCTTGTACCCTGGAAGCTCATAGGCCTATGAAACGAAGGGACATACTTGGGTTGTCTCCGTCAGTAGCAGACGTCCCCCAGGAAGCCAGTGGTGTGTCCGGGAACAACTCCTTCCCTTTCAGCCTCTCTGCTATCTTGCGAGCAGAGATGGTGTCCCTGAAGCGCTCCCTCCATGCCAGAGTCGCACACAGCAGACACAGAGTTTTACCGGTTCCTGTAGGACTCTCCAGAACCCCATTCTTTCTCTGGGGACAAAGAACGCAGATACACAAGCTTATTAAAGCATCAATCGTCTTCATTGCTGATAACCCCTAGTGGAACAGAGACAAATTGTTGATAGTTTGGATCATTTTACTTTTTAAGGTTAAGGGGAATAATCAGTAGAAATCTATATAAATACAGAACCTCACAGGATTCTTTATCCAAGTTAGAAAGCTGACATCTGATTGCTAGATAAAGCTTGTTAAAAACAATCCACTGGACTTTGTTTCCAATTTTGAAACAAAGTGGATTGTTTTTTAACTTTTTTGGAGAGACTATGACATTCTCAGATGACTGAGAATCTTCACCAGCATAGATAAAGCTAGCTGATGGACCGTTCAGAGGGTTCTCAATAATCAGACACTTTGAAACATCCAGTGTTTAAAAGGCTCATCTTTAGACAAACCTTCTGTTTTCAAGGTGGTTTGGTAATAAAATCTATAAAGAAATTAAATTCTGTATCTAATTTAAGTCAGTTGACAAACTAGGAAGTAAAAGGCTAGCTCTATTCCACAAACAAATATATACACCATATAGAGCAGGGGTCACTAAGCAGTATTTATATCAAAATTGTAAAAAAAAAAATACAAATGTATAAATATTTGGCATTTAAGATAAAAAAAAAAAAAAACGTTTTCTTTTGTCAATATTCTCTATCCAGAACTCCTCAAGAGGAATCATTTTGGTTTCATCTGCTTTAATGTCGTAAAAAATTGGCCATCCAATTATTAATCTAAAAATCAAACAAAAGATATATACATATTGGAGTTCCTGACCTCTGCATCATGGACATATTGTTGGAGTTTACCTCTTTAAGTTTGAATTGAACACGCCTGATATAGAGAAAGACCTAATGCATCGGCCAGACAATGCTTTGGGCAGATATTAGTGTTTTTCTATTTGTATCTGAGACTTGTGTAACAATTGTTAAAAATTTTATCATGTAAACGAAGGATAAAAAGCAGGAATGGCTTCAAAAATGTGCCCCCTAATAGGAAACAAACAAAAGTCAGCAGCATATATAGTGGATGGTTAGATTGAAGTCAAAATAATCGGCATCGGCCTTAAAAAAAAACTGGTATCAGTGGATCTGAGTCCATATATTCAGGAATCAACAGACAGACAGACATATTAACTAATTAGACAGATCAAGTTGTGCAGATGGTTGTTGACGTCCCAGGGTCAACCTGAGGTCAAGTTGATTCTTTGCTTCCTAAATGCAGTCAGTCCATCATCATCATCATCATCATCATCATCATCATCATCACCACAACCACCACCATCATCGTCCAAAAGCCACAGACAGATCTATCAGGGTTTTTCATAGGCCAATTTTCACCTTTATTGTTTGTGAAATCAGTATTCCCTCAAAAATCTAAATTTTCATACCAGTGTACATTTGTGTCTGAAACAAAAATAATAACAACTACAGCAGTGAAGTTTATCAGTTATATCCCTATGAAACTGTTCCGATCTGTATCTGTTCTGATTAAAACTGTCTTTCTAAAATAAGCTAAACGGTAGCTGTTGAGTTCTGCTTCATGTTTCCACTGAGACTCACCTCCTGAAGACACTGAAGCACTTTGCTCATGTACTCCTTCTGACACTCATAGGGAGTGAAGGGGAAATCGATGCTTACTTCTCTCAGCTTTAGTAACGGCATCTCTCTCTCTCTTTTTTCTCAGACTGACTGACTTCCGGCTCGTTAATGGCTGTTCTGTTCAGAAAACAGACAAAATTTAAAAGAACCTTTTCTGGAAAAACTTCATTAGCTTCGCGCCATGTTCAGTTTTCTTCTTCTACAGTGTGTAGATGTTTAGTAAATAAAGCAATAGGAAAGTACCGCCACCTACTGGTGCATGGTGATATAGCGTTTAATGGTAGGTTTCAAATAGCTGTTTTGTTTTGAGACTTTGGCGCCATCTTCTGGTATGAAGTGTTCACTGGAACGAAGCTAAAAACCCTCTTTAAACGACCGAGTCTGTTTTTGAGGCGATTATGCAATAAAACTGGAGAAATATTATATGTTGTTTTTCTCAGTAATAATTTATGTCTCAATTCGAACCTTAAATTTAGAGAGAATTTTTATTTTCTATTTTTAATCTATGTCTGTATAGTAAAACATTTTTTTTTTTTTACATTTGTCATCTTTTGTCACATCTACCTGCATTATGTTTAACTATTATGAATTTGATTTGCTCCAATCTTTTTGATTCTAAAGAGTGTTGGTTTTATTTAAATTAAGATGTCTGTTTAGCATTTTAATTCAATACTTTTTAAAAACTAATCCAAACAAATAATTGATATTGTTCCATCCTCGACACAGTGGTGGAAAAATGTAATTTCCCATTAATTCCCCTTTCATATATTGATTTTTTTCGAGAGCTGTCTGTTCCTCAGTCTCCTATATAATAACTTTGTTGTTGTTTGTGCATGTTATCAACTGAAATTGTTTTAATTTGTTGCTGTTGATGTTTTGCAGTGAAATTGTCATGATTTTAGGAATATCTGTGACCCACATGCGTAATACACACAGGAGGCAAAGAAAAGGTTTTCTAAAAAAGATGAATGGAAGGTGTTCATGGCTGTAACTCAGAAGGGGGTGTTCACACAGACATTTTAACAGTTAGATTGGTTCTACGAATCTCGCAATGAGAAGTAAAGATGGACCTACAGATGAGAAGCAGGGTAACCAGTGGTCCCTCCCTGGTGGTTAGTAAGGTTGAGTTTTGCTTTGATCAGGGATACCAAGCTTTTCAGGCAGGGGGTGAGAATGAGTTCAATGGGAGTTAACATGATTTTAGTTAGTGCTAATTTTCCTTCCTAAAGAATCCTGTTTGTCATCAATGCTGCTTGTCTTCTCAGTCTGGTGACAGGAAGGTCTGTCACTGCTTCATAGTATGTTGAAATTCTTCCCTTCAAGTGAAGCAAGATAACTTCAATGTTTAAATTCCTCAAAATCTGCCCAATCCCAAAAAAAAAAAAAGTCAAGTCACAACAGGCTCCTAATAAAGAAATAACAACAACCAAATACACAAAGAACAAGTGCAGCATCATTCCCTACATTATGAACATATTATTCAAAGTCATGCTAATAGCATGAGACCAGATATCTGGAAACTAAGAGGAGAGGAAATAATCTTCTCTGATGAGAGACGAGGAAGAGAAACCAGGAACCATGATGATTCAACAGCAGTTACACACAGAAACATAAAATACATGGAAATCGGAACCAAAGGACTTCCATAAATCTTCTGCTGCTTGTCTATCAGGGTCATGGGCGTCCTGTGCCTGACTAGAGGCAGGGTACAACATGGTCAGTTCATCAAAATGCAAACTCCATGCAGAGGGAAATTAGGCCAGGATTTGAAGATAACAGTGCTGCAAAGGACCTCACTGTACAGCCTCCCACAGGCCCATGTAAGAATTAAATATGTGAAAAAAGGGATCATTTCAAATATGTAATTTCTTTCACCTGGTATGCTTTGTCTTTGTTTCAATTTTTCCAATACATAAAATAAAACATAAAAAAAACATTTGGCCTTCTCACCCAAGTTAAACCTTTCAATCTGTTTTACAATCCATTTCAATTTAATTTATATTCCATCTAGTTTTTCATCCACTTTCTTTCCCTCTTTATCTACCTGATGTTTTTAATCCGACTTGATAGCTTTCCTTTTCCAACTTCAAATTTAGGCTTTGGAGAACATCTCTTTTTTGTTTTTACGAGGAACTTATTAATTCAGCCATATGAACAGCCTCTGGAGAAAAGAGTAGCATGATTGTTAATCCTGCTAGCTCACCTTCCTGCCTGGAACTGATAAACTCTGTTACATGTTTAGTTACAGTTTGTATTTGTATAAAAATATTATTTAAAATGAAAAGTAACATGTAACAAGTGTCAAATAATGTTGTATAATACGCCTAGTAACCCAGGGGTGCATCATGACAGTGGCAGATTTACCATTAGTCAATACTAGGCAGTTCCCTAGGGCCCTAAGTTCCTGGGGGCCACATAAAATTCCTATGACTATATATAAGCAATGACTTATTTGTGCACATCAATTATGTTTTTCATAAAAATCCCTTCGTTAAAAGGTCATCAGAATGCTTATAATATTAAGTGTGTCTCCCAGATCATGGCTTGTCTACAGTGAAAAGAGGGACTGTTAATTATTTTTGCTATTGCCTTTTTGGAAACACAGGAAAGAGCAATCAGCTAAGTTAGAATGGGCTTAGTAATTGGAAAATCTTTAATTCCTTTGGAGACAGCATGAAAAGTCAGCTGAGCAGGTTGCCAATATAAAAGGAAAAGGTACAAAAGAAAACATAGAGAGGAAAACAGCAAGAGGACAGGAAATACAAGTAGAACAAATAATGTATGTCTATTCTATTAAAAAAAATTCTATATCTGAAAGATGTTTCTGTTTTATGCGTGTCTTCTCATTTCAGAGAGCTCCATGCCTGTCTTTGCCTAGGGCCTCACATTTCCTAAATCCGTCCCTGTATCATGAGGTGCCGATATTTAGGACAATAATCGTCCTGCTTTACTACGCCATATCAGCTGCCAGCTCAGGTCTTGAGCTGCTTCACAAACACATCTATACACTTCATGAAACCAAACAGACAGATTATGATCAGCAGTGCATTTCCCAAAAACACGTGAACCAGTGTGGTGGTCCAGAAAGCAAACATGTACACAGTTCTGCTGCAGTATGGAGACGCTGCTACAAGCTGCGGTAACGGTTGTTGGTTGTTTGTCAGGTTTCTGTCTATCCTCCCATCGGTGGTGTTGAGGGACCCAGTTAGAATCAACCCCAATAAGATCGGGGTGTGTGTGAGGTTCTGAAGGCTGTGGTTCTGGGAGGCCGTCAGGTTGTCAGGTGCAGGAAGGGTGGCGGTCCTACTGGTGGAGCCCGTGATGTTCTTCTTATAGTTGGGTGGATATATGGAATAAATGTGATAACTGCCTGGGAGCACAGAAACCACATGAAGAAAAAAATATTATCTTAACAAGAACATATTTCTCAGAGTAAATAGTTCATTCAAATTAAAATAAAACCCAGAATGGGATTCATGAGAACAAAGAGAAGACGTGTGGATTTTAATGCAGCGTTTGAGAGCTGGGACTGACCGAAGAGAAGCCAGCTGAAAGACGCGAGGAGCAGGATGGCCACACCGACCTTCCAGATGGTCTGACTCTCTGCTGCAGGAGACACGAGCTTTGGCAGCGTGAACATGGCCATCACCAGCAGGGCCAAGACCCCAAACACCATCACATACACTGGGATGACTGGTCTTATTGGGCACTCCTCCCTGTAAACCAGGCCTGTTCATAAAAAGTCAAATTAGTTTAAACTGTTTGAACCAACCCTAAAAATGGCGTCATTATATTCTTTTATTGGCATATATTAAACATACTAAGCAAGAAATAGTATTTGGAGGCATTAATGAACCATGTTTGAGCCGCAATAGAATATTCATTCACAAAATGAAATCACCAGTGTCACAATCATTGTTTGTTTCTGGTTCTCACTTGGATTTGTGTTTTTTGGTGTTTTTCTTCAGTTTTATGATTTATTAGAATAAGTCAGGTCTTGCTTTATCTGTTCTATTTTTTATGCTCATACTTGGTATGTGTTTCTCAAGCTTATTTTGCAAATATTGTTTTACTTTATTCTTCATCCTTTAAACTGATATATCTTAGTCAGGTTTTTATCATGATATATTTTGTTTGTTTTGACTTATGCAGTGCTGTAAGGTTAGACTATAAATAAACCTCTAACTCACTGAGCCATTTCTGGCTCACTGTTCTTACTTGGGTCCTCTCTGAAAAACTCCATCTGACCATCAGAGGTAACTTAGCCAAACGCAGTTGAGCCGGGTTTAGAATAAACCTGCATCTAAACTTTTTTCTAGACCCTGGTTATTTATGCAGAGTAACTTCATCACTTTCCCTTAAGACAACCTTTTAGTCCTTCCATCCTTAGCTATTGCACGATTCTGCCGAAAAGACGCTTTTCAGACCTTCTATGTCCTCCTTTCTAGAATTAGTACTTGATAGTATAAAGCATATTCTTTTACTAAAAAGCTCTTCCATTTTTTTCATGACTGTACTTGTAAGGATTTATCCGTTTTGTTCCAATTTAAACATGCATGGTTTTGATGTTGATCATCGCTAACAAGTAAACATTTTTATGGACATTGAATTAGTTTCTTTAGTGTAATTTGGAAATATAGCCAAAATAGCTGTCAGGTGGCAGGTGTGTACCATTTTCTTTCCAACAAAAAGGTAAATCTCTGCAGATTTTCTCCAAAACCTGAAACTTGATTCATTAAAAAATATAAAAGCAAGAAAGATAAAGAAATCAAATCTTCCTGTGTTGGTAAAAACTATACAATTGAGTAATAATTTAGTGTCTAACTTACCCAAAGCAATCTGAACAACTGGAAAGGCTGCTATGATGAAGAATGCACATCCTACAGAGGAAGCAGCTCTTTGTCAGCATAACTCATCAGTACAGCCGTTTCTATGCTGGATTTTTACAGCACTTACCTGCCATAAACAGGCCTGCACCGAGGACGCCACACAGACATTTCCCCTGAAAGGAGCCTGCCATTGTATCAAAGCTTTCAGTCAATCAGAACCTACAGAGACTCTCTGATTAATCAGTTCTTTTTTGCACCAAGAAGGATATTTACTGTATGGATGGCAGGAAGCTTCTGTTAGAATAAGTGAAGCTGTTCTTTCTTACAGCATGTCTCAACCTCAGAAATATGCTTAAAGGATCTGTTTCATCACTTAGGAAGAGAGCGTGCAAGAAAGGATTTTCATCCATTGCATCAGAATCACAGTATGACTGCAGCATTACAAGACTGTTTATAACAGCGTGTTTATGCTGCCACTCCCAGATGAAGCAAAACCATATGCTAAATTAGTTAATCTTCCTTTAGTTACATTTAACGTCCTAATTAGAAAATGCTGCTTATTGGTCAGACTGACCCTACAAAAACAGAATTTTCTGTTTTTACGCTAAGAACAGCAACATTGGTTTCATAGTAATTTTCAAATATTATTGACCCTTGATCTGATGCAGTCTGTGTCTGCATCCACACAGAAACCTGGACACACTGGATCTTGTTTTATTTTACGGTTTACCAGTTTTTAATTTAAAACTTTGTGATGTAGCTTGGATGGATCATTTATATGAGATTTCACTCCCCTGTATCAAACTTAACCCAGCTGTTCCTATTCTGTGTTGTTGTGTTTCAAACTCCTCTTTATCTGATGTTTTTAATCAGGCCAACTTGAATCCTGATATGTTTGCTGCAAATACCTCAACTTGTAATTCTCCTCAGCTCTTCGAAATGCTTTCAATTCTGTGCCCCTTTTAAGATCTGGATAGTATAAGCCAAATATGAACCCTGGTTGAATGAATCAACCTGTGCTGTCAGAAAAGAGTGTAGGAGAGCTGAGCATCAGTGGAAGAAGGATGGACTTCAGGTCCAGCAATATTAAATCCACATGCAGTTCTTATTAAAAAAAAACATTTAGAGATGCTAAATGAAAGCATCTACTAGTGGTTCCTAGAATTTCTAAAAGTAGAATGTGAGGCAGAGCTTTTAGTTATCAGGCTCCTCTCCTGTGGAACCAACTACCAGTTTTAGTCAGTGAGGCAGACACCCGGTCTACTTTTAAGGCTAGGCTTAAAACTTTCCTTTTTGATAAAGCTTATAGTTAGAGTGGCTCAGGTTATCCTGAGCTATCTCTATAGTTATGCTGCTATAGGCTTAGACTGCTGGAGGACATAGGGACCCCCATTTCATCATTCTGCTTCATTCTATCTCTGTTCTCCCACTCTGCAGAATTTTTTAGTTCAATCTCTAACACCTTTGTTTATAGATGTTTGAGATTGGCCTGTTTTTCAGTGTAGTCCTGTTTCTCTGACTGTGACTGGCTGAATGTGCTCTCTTCATCCTATCACACTGAGTCTGGTCTCGAGGTTTCTTCCTGTTAAAAGGGGCTTTTTCCTCTCCACTGTCGCTAAAAGCATGCCTAGTGTGAGGTATTGCCTTCGAGTCATTGAGTTGATGCAATCAAGTGGTTTTCCTTAGATAGCATGATCTGGTTGAATTATAAAGTGCCTTGAGATGTGTTGTGAACTGGTGCCATATAAATACACTGAACTGAATTATTATTCAGGAAAATTGTACCAAGCCTCTGGTTTTATTTAGAGCTATCTTAATTTCTATGAGGAAAAAGTAAAATTTATGAAAGCTCAGATCGCCCCTCCTGTCTATAATTCTACCGCTGCCCTTTCCTGGCTGTCTTTGACAAGTTTAAACTGGTTTTTCTGCTTTCTCCACAAGAGATTGTTGCTCCCCTAAACACCACCAATGCGTTTAGTGCTCAAGGACAGGATGCATGGTTAGAAGAGGAGATTATGAGCTTGGAAACTGCAGGCTTTTTTTCACAGTTAATATTATACTGTCCATATGTTTAAGTAATGATCTGTAGTTTAAACTAGAGCCAAATATGAAGTAACAGGCATTTGTTTCTAACCTGGATGGATGTGGGATGGGAGGGAAGGGAGCTCAAGCCTTATGCAAAGAATGGGGTCATCAACAAACATGATGGGACTTCATCTGCTGTCTGGGAGACGTTAGTCCAGTCTGTGGTCCAGTGGAGCATCCACAACCCTCATTTATGTTCTTGGTGATGATCAAGAGCTAAATTAAGCAGCTGCTTCTTGAGTGAACACTATCAGAAAGAAGTATGTCTAAAAGGATGTGTAAAAAAGTTGGACTAAAATCTAACTAACTAAAAACTAAAATCGTTTTTTACTGCAGGTATCAGTAAATATTATAATCTTATTGTATTTAAACTGGTAGCAAGCATTTGGTTGTGACCTTTTTTACTCCCCAACCTAATGCAAACAACATTAATCCAAATTAATCCAGTCTCATTAATTTGGTAAACATTGTGGAGTAGTTCTGCTGTTGGTTTTAATAATGTGGAAACTGACACCATCAGGACTCCTGAGCTCAGCAGAGCCGCTTCCCTTCACTTGAAGGACCCCTGATCAGCTGGACAGCTCGGCTCTGATTGGCTGTCAGCCCTTCCTGCTGCGTCACGTGACCGACAGCCTTAGCTGACAGACAGACGGGCTTCCTGAGCGCTGCTCCGCGGCTGGATCTGCAGGTAAAAACTGTCCTTTAAACTCCGCGTCGGTCTCCATTACAACCCGAGATAGACAAAGAAATTTATATCTTCTCATTTTTTTGTCGTTTTAAAGATTAGATTAGGATTTTATACCCAGAGAATAAATGTTATGCTTAAAATAAAACTACAGAAAATAAATGAGAAAATCAACAAGGCGACCTCTCCAGCGCATCACTTTAGGATTTTATATTAAATATCTGAAACAATTTAAGGTTAAATATTCTCTTTATGATCACAAAAACTATTTTTTTCAAATAGTAATTTCTATGGTTAATTAATCGTGTCTGCATTAATAACTACTGCTCTTCTTAGAAAACTTTGCATTGAGTATTTGGACTGTTCCTCTAAGGTGCAATGATGAGTTCAGACACCAATGTTGAACAATATGACAACCTTCGTGGTTGTTGTGTCCTTGGCCTGTAGTGCTGATTCTATGACAGCCTTGCTTTTGTCAATCTGCCTCATCAGGGTCTCTGAGTAAAGGACTGAATGTGGTGTGAAACACAGAAGCTATGCACATTTTTTTACTATACAGTAATAGCTATTTAAAATTCCCCCACTTTTTGTGATGGGTCCTTGGCTGCTTCTACAATTCCCTTTAAACCATCAATCTTTGTACTAAAATATTATTTCTGTCATGATTTGTGGACATTAGGATCTAAAGAGAATCACCTTATGCTGCAGACCCTGTATTCCAGTGACAGGGTGGAGTCAGAGTAAAAAAAATTGCAACAGGGCGTCATTCCAGTGGCTGGAAGTTGTAGGGGATTTCGCTGGGAGTTGGAGGGAAGTTGGCTGCCATTCAGCAGGTGTTTGATCGGGAAGGGCCATTCTGAATGGCTGCTACTGTATGAGAGCCCATTTGAATTTATATGTTGCTCTCCACACACTTTGCTTTTAAACACATAAGCTATACATGATCAGAATGGTTGTGGAACAGATATTCAACAACCAGATATTCCAGAAGATATTTCAAAACCTCTCTGTGTTGCTCTCCAGTCTCATATTTTCAAGCCAGGCTAGCTGAGTGTGCATGAACGTTGATGTGTCACGTCTCGGTTGAGGTTTGGAGGACCCAAATGCAGAGAGGCTGAGGTGAATACTTGTTGTTTTAATGAAAAATGGTTAACAAAGGCAGTCCAAACATCCAACTAAAATGTAACAGAAAACACGTAGAAGGAGCCAGGGAGAGACGAGGGGAGATGATTACAGCGATGACAGGACCAGCAACAACAGAGGAACCAACAAAGAGTGAAAGCAGAGGGAGAGCATATATATAGCTGACAGAGACAAAGGGAGGGCTAACGAGCTGACAAGGTGGAGGTGTGAGGAGACAACGAGGGAGCCAAGGGGAAAGAAACACACACACACACACACACACACACACACACACACACACACAAGAGGGCTACAGAGGACAACAGAAAAACATGAGAACTAACAAATCTAGAAATTACAACAAAAAAGGAATTAAACCAATAAAACTGGGGAACATAGAGCAAAGTAAAGCACAAAATAACCAAAACCGTCACATGATGTGAAGCTTAACCCACCTGCACAGAGAGAGCAGCGCAGCATAAGAACAAAATGACAGAGAGTGCATACAGTGGATTAAAACTTTAACTTGTTGTTAATATTCCAAAATGGAACGTCTCCCTCTAACAGTATTAGAAACTTGTGACTTACTTCCTTCTTCAATAGACATGTTCTTCCAAAAAGTCCAGCTGTTTTCCTGTATAGCCACCCTGTGCAAATACGTGCAAAGTGACAGGGGGATGGGGTTGTAGCTGGAGTGGAGGTAGAGAGATGCCAGGCCTGTCACACATCTTGTTATGGTCTACAGACGGTGCACAAAAGTCTACCTAATGGTAAAATTTCACATATTACTTCTTTAGTATTGATCTGTGGATGATGGGATCTTCAGATTTTTGCTTCTTTACCTTTGAGCTATAAATGGTGTCTCTAGATTGTTTAACACTAAAGAAACTTAACAATACAAGTGCAAGAAGAAAAAGCTAGTGTTGCAGCATGCCGCTCATTGGATCTTATCTGTTTTACATAGAACAAACATTTTTTAAGCCAGCGTTTTTTTTTCAAAGTCAAACTCTTTTATAGAAAAATATTTATGCTCCTGTAATTAGAAAAAGGTTGTCTTTTGCTCTTAATTTAATGAAAAAAATTGAACTGAGCAAGAAGGATACCTGCAGCTCTTTTACTGTCCGCGTTCATTTCATTTCAAAGGAAAACATGTCTGTTGTGAAACTGGAAGAGTGTCGACAGCACATCAGGGCACAGCTGGACAGCGTGGTGGAATTCTGGCTCAAATATTCCCACGACACCGAGCACGGGTACGGTATCTACACATCTGTCCTGCTGCTAGTTGTGCTGCTTTCAGCCTGTCTGTGAGGAATGTCTCGGCTCCTATTTCAGAGGCTTCTTCACATGCATCGGGAGGGACGGTAAAGTTTATGATGAACTGAAGTATGTGTGGCTGCAGGGCCGACAGGTATGTCTCTGCAATGACTGTTTGAATGTTAGATCCTGTCGGTGAAATGTCTTTCAGATTGAATATTCAGGATTTTATTTCAGGTGTGGATGTATTGTCGTCTCTATCGAAGCGTGGATCGTTTCCGTAGACCCGAAATCCTCGAAGCAGCAAAAGCCGGTGAGTTTGAAGCAGTAGAGAGTCTACTGCTGTGTTCGGTTTGATCAGAACCCCTCATATCCTGTTTGGGTTCCAAATAAATTCAAGCCTATATGGACTCTGAATAATAATGGCAAATATTTTAAAGGTTAATTCTTTGATTCTGCACCATCATTTGTTCTGATGTGAGAATAAAGACAAAGTAAGAATAAAACCCAGACTTGGGATGGTTCAGGTCAGGCGACTCACTCTTGGTTCATGTAGACCTTGTTTTGCCTTTTTTGGCAGGAATATTCTGACAAACATCTAAGACTCATGTTAGTGCTTTCTGATAACTTCTGCAAGCAGAGACAAGTAAGATTTTACAGTCAGACTAACCAGTTATCTCTCATGTGCCTCAGCCAATTATTGACTACAATGTGATTTTTTTTTTCTTGCACAAGCTGCCAAGTCAACAAGGGAGGAGCATTTCTCTCCTTTCAGAACATTTATGATGCATTAAATATGACAGCTAGCCAAAATCCACAATGCTGCTGCTAAGTATAACAGGCTCCTTGTTTCATTTTAGATTTGAATTCAGTTTGCCTGTACAGCACTAAAAGGTGTCTCAAATCACTTTGCCAGATTTGATTGTTATTATCTCAGTCCAGACCAACACAATCAAGATAAAAGGTTAGATTTAGGTCCAGTTTACAGTCCAGTTCAGTCCAAATTCTATTCCTATCACCAGGTTGGTAAAAACGTATCTGTATGGGGAAGCCCTGCTAATCATGATTTAGTCATTGACATTAGAGTAATGTAGTGTCTGAAAAAAGAAGGAGAGAAAACACGAGAGAGAGAAAACACGTTGAGCTTATATATAATAGTTAAATAAATAAGAAAAAAACTTAATCTGCCCCACTTCTGAAATCAAGATTTCTTCCATGAGAGCACATACAGTTTGTCACAGTCAGAGAAACAGGACTACACTGAAACACATAAACAAGGGTGTTGATGGCAGAAGCACAGCTGATATTTCTCTCCAGGATGGATTCACAGCCAAACAGGAACAGAACA
>NW_015151419.1:272453-281315 GCF_000732505.1 Cyprinodon variegatus
TATGTTTGGGATGAACAGTGCATCGCCTAGAATGTGGCTTAGGGTGTACGGCTGTGCTGATGGGTGGGGTTAAAAGTCTGTTGTGAAGTTGAACACGTCATTCTGCACATGAACGAGATAGCTGACATCACCTTTGATGGAGCATAAATAAAAAACACAAATAAAAAAAAATATAATATTATGCAATATTAGGCTATGCTTGGCTGATTATTTAATACTTTTGAGTTGTAACATGTAGCCTTATTAATAGGCTAGTTGCTGATTGTGGATAGGTTTATAACAATTCATAATTTAGATAAATTATATTGTCCATTATTAATAGATAGAACTAACTGTAAGATAATTTATATAGACAGTAAGTAGAACTCCACAAGAAGATTTTTTTTATTTGTATTTTTTATTTATGCTCCATCAAAGGTGATGTCAGCTATCTCGTTCATGTGCAGAATGACCTGTCCAACTTCACAACAGATTTTTAACCCCACCCATCAGCACAACCGTACACCCTAACCCACATTCTAGGCGATGCACTGTTCATCCCAAACATACCTAGTAACCGAGGAGGTAATTAACACATTTGACTCAGGTGGATTGGATTAGGGACATATAAATGCAGGATAAGTTGCAGGATAATGGCCCTCAAGCTTGTAAAAATACTATCCCTTATCAGTCTGATCTATAGCGTTGCCTAAAGAAAATTTATTTATGTTTTTTTTTCTGTCTGCCAGACTTTCTTTTAATCTTTTCAAGCAGTTTTCCTTTCGATCTTTGGTTGCCCAATATGTTTTAGTCCATTTACTGCTAATTTCTTGAGCCATTCTGAGTCATCCATCCAGACATAAAGTGTCTTAAACAAAGGAGGTTAACCAGTGCCATTTTGATTTTAAATAATTTGCAAAGAAATTAAAATAAATGATATTTTTACCCAATTTATTTTGCTGAAACAATGAAAAATAACACACATAGAGTTTGTCTGACTTCTAAAAATGTACTACTGATGATAGTTCTAAACACATGAAAGAAATATACAACGAAAATCTAATAGAACAATTTTGATTATTGTTCATTCTGGAAAATAATTTGCCTTCAATTTTTGAGTAGAAATTTCAAATAGTTGGTGAATATTACATTGTTGTATCATCCTTCAGCTCTGACCTTTTAAGCTCCCTCAGGTTTGTGCCACAGATGCTGACAGGCTGCTTTGTAAACTTTGATGATTAATGGTGGTCATGTGTTTGCTCTGTTGTTAGTGATAATCATTACCTAGAAACAGCCAAGAGCTCCATGTTGGCTCATCTGACACAGACTGATTTATATAGTGATGTTAGTTCAGTGAATAAAACTTTCAGTGGTAACTTAACTGCAGTACCTGTACAATATTAGAAGAGGCATTTAAACATGCTTTTTTGACTCCAGTTGAACTGTAATATAATATAATATATTATATGATCTTTTGCAAAAAAGGAAAAAAAATTAAATGAACTACAGTTGGATCTCACCATCCAAAAATAAAGAATACATGGTGTTTAAGCAGCACATCGACAGAATAAAATATTTGTAAAAGCCTTCGTTTGATTAAAGTTTCCATTCTGCCAGCCAGCCCTTCTCAGCAGAGGGGCTTATTTGTTCGAGTATAAGAATGCCTTTAGTCATCATCTTCCACTTCACCCGGAACAGGGTCGGGGGGGCAGCAGTCTCGGCAGAGATTTGTAGAATTCCCTCTAAGCAGACACCTCCTCCAGTATAAGAACATCAAATATTATTCTACCTTTAATGTGACATTAGCTGCCTTTCCATTACCCATCAAATTGTGAAAATTGTAATTATGAAAAATGAATTTGCAAAAATTTAAAAACTGCAATTTCGAAAAAACACTTTTTTTTAAATAAAAAGTTTTGATGCATTACAAGTCACGTAATCTACAACTGGATCTTGTAGCCTTGTAATAGGAGGAAGAAGTAGTGGGAGGATAATTGGTAAAAAATTGTGTGGAAAAACCTATTCTAATGAGGATTTTGATGAGCTCCTCATTGTAATCATAGAACATTTTTAGGGGAAGAGAGGAATCATTTTGTGCACTTTAAAGCAGCCACATTAGCTTGGTTTACCAGCAAAGGTTCTCCCCAATAAAAAGAAAAACATTGTAAACACTAAATGGCTACATAGGGACAAAACAGAAGAAAACACATTTATTTTCTTTTATCTTACCAGTGATCCATTCAGTTCAGCTCAGTTTGTGTGTTTATGTGCTCCATCAGCCTAAGCCTATAGCAGCATAAATACAGAGATAGCTCCACTAATCAACTAAATTGAAATGAAGAAAGTCTAATGACATAGCATCAATAAAAAGACAGTTACATTTGGGGGATTTTCATTTAGATTTTTAATATATCCTTGACATAAACTGACAAATATATATAAAAAATAAATTTCTTACAAAAAATAAAAATATTACTTGTGGTGAGGCCCCCTATTAGCTTGAGGTCCTGTTCAGTTGCAAGGTTTTCACAGCCTATGCAAAGGATCTGGATTCAAGTGACAAAGAGTACTCTTTGAAAATCAAGAAATGCACATGCACAGGAAAAATATGCTACTTCTATGAAGAAAAACCAGGAATCAAACCTGGAAGATGTTTTTGTGAGGGACCCGCTAACAAGCAAACCATTTAAAGATTAGTTTAAATATTCCTCAGCTTTTCTTTACCAAATTAATCTGCAAATCACACATACACATAAACAAAGCCATGAGTTTATGTAATTATGTCTGAAAAAGATATTTGATCAATGGTTCTAAATGTTGTCTTATGTGAAATACTAATGCCACATTGATGTGTTTACTTCTTAGGAGGAGCCTTCCTCAGAAAGTTTGCTCGTGTTTCCAACAGCGGAAATCAGTGGAAATGTGCTTTTTGTTTGACAAGAGATGGAAAACCCACCAAGGTTCAGAGGACCATATTCAGTGAGTGTTTCTATGTAATGGCCATGGACGAACTGAGCAGGGTCACTGGTGATGAGGAAATGCAGGTATGAATACATTTCTGTCAATCTGGTTAAATCATTAACTGATATTTTAGCTATTTATTGATTTATTGAAATGTAAATTTGCTTTCTTTGTTAATTGTTTATCTTTAGAACTAGCAGTCAAGGTAGTTTATTTCTGAAACAGTTGAAAAACGGCCCAATAAGGTGCTTTGAGGAACACCATAGTTAAGGAATGCTTCACGTTGTTGTACCGAAGAGGAGCATTATTTGGAAAATATTCATTCAAATATGCACCATTTCTTTTTTTCTGAAATGAATGCCACTGTTGATTTTTCTGATCAGAACTGTGTCTCTGTGCTGCTCCTTTAGATATGAAAATCATACATGAAGTTCTTAAATCACAAGGTCAGAAAACAAGTTGTAGCAGCTTTGCTTATTTCTCTGCAGTTATGTAACTTAAGAAAATCTGAAAAAAATACTTTTAATTCAACAAAATAATGAATCATATTTATCTCAAAAGGTAAAATTTTTCCATTAAAAAAAAAACAAACATACAAAAGTTGGGACTTCAATAAAGATAGATTGTGTAGTTAAGCTGGAAAATAGTTGCTCTTCCTATATCCGATACCAGTGCCTGGAAAAAGAAAAGTATTAAAAACCTGATGTGACGGTTTCTGTAGTTAGGAACAGTATTATTCTTCCCTTCCAGTAGATCAAGGTCTACCGTAGTCTTGTCATTGTATGTTTCCATTTAATAGTTATACTAACACAGTTAGAGTCAGAGCTCTGAATGGGATGTTAGAAACTCTGTGGAGGGAGATGCAGACTGTAACCTCACCTGCAAGCTTAAATCTTGTGACTTTTGTGGGTTCACAAACACACCAGAGTCCATCTTGTTCTGCTTCCACTTTAACCTTTTGAGACTGACCCCAATCAGATCGGCTAATCATCTTGCAGTGTTTTGGTTTAGGGCAGGACATATAGCTGTGACAAAAGCAAGAGCTGCCGAGCCTTCAGCTCAACCAAAATAAACATGGCACAGGAGGACATATGCGAAGCTGCTTCTGTCACATCTTTTTTTTCATTTTCTATAATTTCACTTTTAAAAGAGGTGTCTGCTGTTTAATATGTTACCCTGATTGGCCATAACCAAGGTTTAGTAGGCAGCAGGATTGCCAACTCTGTCAAAATGAAATAAGGGACACTGTCTCCCACCCTACCGACATTATCAATTTATGTTTCCCCTTTACTTTGGTTGTGAATTGATTTTGCAAACATTTAAACTAAGCCTGAATTAAATTAGACACTTAATTCTATATCTTAATATGGGACACTTCTCTTTTTTATAAGGGACAGTCGGCAACCCTAGTAGGTGTCGCTTCGCCCCATAAGATCAAAAGGTTCTGGTTAATTTCTTTCCTTTACTCAAAGAAATGCTGCAGAGCATCCCAGAATAATGATGGGTTGAACTAAAGTGGAGTGCTTCTTTAATCTGACTTGACAGGTTAGATGCAGATTAGGATCATTGCAAGTGGCCATCCAACCCCAAAGACTTACCTCTTCATAAAAAGACAAACAATGAAAAGGCCAGAGAAAATGTATATTACTGATAAAGGATACTTCATTTATGGTATATTATATATTCGACATGTAATTTAGATCATAAATTCTTTTTTTACATTTTTTATTTTTTGAAGACCGTAGCAGTTTTTTATGATCAAATAGTCTTTCTGCTGTGGTGTGTTTTAGCTGGAGGCTGAGCAGATGATGGAGCAGCTGATCTACTGGGTCCGAGAGGACTCGTCAGGTCTTGGACGGCCCCAGCTTCCAGGAGATGTTCCCACTAACAGCATGGCGGTTCCCATGATGCTGCTGTGTCTTGTCCAGCAGCTGTCTGAAGGCCGTCTGGAGACAGGGAGGAAGTATGCAGAGCTGGGAAGCTGGTGTGTGAGTCAGATTCAACAACACATCCAGGTGTGTCTCCAGTTAACGTTTTACCTCTAAAACACACTAAATGGTCCATGGAACCCTGGGCTAGTTTAGTATCTTCTTTAACAGAGAAGGTAAATAAAATACATTCAGATGATGTTTCTGTAAATTTAAATGAAATTTTATAGTGTTTCTTTTAACATTAGATGGTAACCCCTGCTTAAATGTTTCTTCTCAAAAAATTCATATTTTTAACCTTTAGAAGTAAACAATGCGAAATACATTTCTTCACTTTAGGACTTATTTAATTTAACATGTTTTACAGTAGTCAATCTTATTGAATCAATGTGGTTTTGTTTGGAGATATTCTGGGCTGTTGGTATCTTACCAGCAGCAGACAGCACTCAGAGCGACCAGAGTGTGGAGAATCAGGACTTCACTATGATCTGGAAGTAAAGCTAACAGCTGCTCAGAGCCTTCAGTAGCAACAACAAAATGACAGCCTGGTGTGAACTGAGAAGGGGTAAAATGATCGTATACGACTAACGTTCATATCTTTTTTAATGTTTCGACAGCTGAGTGTTACTGGTTAGAAAAGAAAACAGTTCTTTAACCTAATCAAACCTAAACATCTAATCAGAATGCATCATGTGTCGTGTCAAAGTTCAGGGGTGTCAGAGCAAACTTTCAGCATGATACCCGATAAACTTTTGCATTCTTGGTAGATAATAACACAACAAAGAGTTTTTCTGTTGTGTTTTTTTTTTTTTTTTTAGAAATTACTGTTCCAGTAAAATATGTATCCTCAAGGGGGCCATTCTAGGCTCAGAGGTTTTGGGGATGCTGAGCACCCAGAGAGCTGTCTGGTCAGACAAGATTAATTTAACCATTTTCTACACATATTTTTTAAACTTGTTCAGTGTGATTTGTTAATAACTGACTCCATCATTCACTAATGCATCATATTTGAGACTTAGTAAATCATAAAAAGGATTTATAATTAAAATAATTAGAAAATGAAAAAAATAATGATTTACTAATGATTCGGTACATTTAAATATTGATACTGAGTTGTAGTTGAAGCTGTAGTTTAAAGATATCAAATAAACCATTCTAACTACATTAGAGCACCTCGCTGATGAACATTTAACCAACACACCATCAATAGGTGCAGAAATCTGACTGAACATTTTTAGAAAAGACCTTAATGCATTGTTTTCCTCAAAGCTTTGGTCAACATTTTCGTTAAGAAGCTCCATTAGGCTTGTTTATTCATTTTTTTTGTTTGTTTATTATTATTTCTGATGCACCAGAACATAATTGAAGGAGTTAAACCAAATGCTGTATTGTTTTTACAATGTCACTTTTTTTTTTATTATTATTATTATAAAAAGCGCATATAGTATTAAAAAAGTAACTGGTATTTCAGGGGGGCTTTGATTCAAATTAGGTTTCCTTCAGCACCCCAACAAATAGGCTAACAACGCCTATGATATCCTCTCTCTCAGATGAAAGCATATATCTCAGTGTTCTTAAGCAGAGGTTAGATAGTCATCCTGTTCATTGTTTGACCGTTTATTGCCAAGTAGCATCTTATTGCTGGTCCTTTCTAATCGGAAAAAAAAAAGTGCAGAAATCATGCCATTACATACAGTTTGGTTAAGCACGTTAAGTTAAGCACGTTGATATGAGGATGCTTTTAAATTTCCTCATAACTTTATTAAAAAATGAAATAAAAATGTCAAATAAAACCTGTTGTTTTTTTCTCAAAGTGCTGGAGGTCGTGATTTTTACTATAAATATCTTTGGCCATTCATTATAATTGTATTTATAGACAGTTGGCACATAGGAAACCAACAAACACTGGCCCCCACCAAACCGCCCCAAAAACAGGTCAGACTAGAAATGATGAAAAGCTTCTAAAGTGGAAATAATTTTTGAAAACCTGGTAGCTTCGATATGTCAAGGAAGTCAGACTGGTTGAAATGGGAATGAGGGATGAGTGAAGTCTTGTGGTTTTGGTTTATGTCAGATTCAGGAACTAGAAGCTTCACTTTCATCATGTTAAAAGCTTCAGGCCTTTTATTGCGTGTGTGAACCTTCTCCCCTGTAACCCTGCACAGAGAGATGGCACGGCAATCTTAGAGAATGTGTCATTGGCTGGGGCAGAGCTGCCTGGATGTCTGGGCCGGCTGCAGAACCCAGGTAACACTCAGAGTCAGCAGACAAGCAGATTTTAGGCTCCTAGCTGCTTGTTTAACTTTTTCCACTGCTGTTTTCTCTCTACTCGCTTCCCTCTGCTGACTCAGGCCATGCCCTGGAAGCAGGCTGGTTCCTGCTGCAGTATGCAGCACAGAACCATAACAAGGAAATCCAGAGAACTGCTATTGAAAAGTTTGTGCAGCTTCCTTATGAGAGTGGCTGGGATGAAGAGTATGGTGGCCTGTTCTACTTTCTGGATGTGGATGGTCATTGCCCCACTCAGGTCTGTATACAAAAACAAGCATCTTCTCTGCACTTTGAATTTCACATAATGGTTAAGTACCTAAAAGGTGTGAGATTTGACTTTTGTTTGTGTGAGCAGCTGGAGTGGAGCATGAAGCTGTGGTGGCCGCACAGCGAGGCTCTGGTTGCCTTCCTCATGGCCTACAGTCAGACCAAGCAGCCCAAACTGCTGGAAAGATTCTTCAAGGTCTATGAGTACACCTTTAGCCATGTGAGTATGGCTCTGTGGATTTAACAGAACTTAGTTGTTCCAAAACCATCAGACCCAAAGAAACTGAATTATCCGAATAATTAGTTGCTTTTAAAAATGGTACATTATATTTAAAAAAAGTATGCATGAAAGCTGCCCACAAAACTATTACAATGTTAAGGAAGCCTTAGTTTTTTCTCATTAGATCTTTTCTTTCAAATGATAGATTAAAACATGAAATATGCCAGAGTTTCTTTTAAAGTATTATAACTATAAACAAACTTCAGAAGGTTTATTGATGCAAGTGTCAGGGTTGGTGGATGTTGTTATGGACCCAAATGCAGACTAGAGGAGGCAGAGAGCATTCTTGCAGTTTTAATTGTGAATTAGATAGTACAAAAACATAAATCCATAAATAACAGGCTGGGAACTCAGGGATTAAAAACAAGAAACATACAAGAAGAAATGCAGATAATCCAGCAGAGGAACTGCAGAGGAGGAGTATATCTGAGAGACAGAGCAAAGTGTGGAGTAATCGGCTAATTGGGAGCAGGTGTGGACAGAAGCAGCTAGAAAGGAATCAAGGGGAAAGGAAGGGGGCACCAGGGGGTGACAAAGAGTAACCAGGGAAAACAGGGTTTTAACTGTTACTAAAAAAAGAACTTAAATAAAGCTAAAGGGGAATAAAACTAATGACTACAAAATAAGGAATAACCACGGGGAAAACTAGAGGATAAGAGAAGGGACTGGAGATAACTGAAGCAATGGAGACTATAACCTAGAGATAGAAGAAAGAATATTAACTAAATTAGACTAAGGAATGAATAATAGCGGAAATGCTGAAAGATAACAAGGAAGAGTAAAACCAAGAACTCAAAAATGATATAGATCTTGACAATGCAGAATAACTTAGAATAAAGTATAACTGAGAATCCAAAATTAAAACCTACACAGAACCAGAATGGCAGATCATGACAGTAATACTGCTTAAAATTAGCAGATATAGCAGATTGTTCTTTTCAGGTTGTTTTTTGTAAGATATTTAAATCAGGAAGTTAGAACCTTCAATTAGTCTTAACCCGAGTGGTTTTTCAAACTAGAAAGAATTCCTGAATTCCTGCGCATAAGGATGAAAAGGCTAAATACTTTGTTATATTATACACTTCAGCATTTAATGCTAGTAGAACAACAACAAACCTGAGCCACCCTAACTATAAGCGTTATCAAAAAGGAAAGTTTTAAGTCTAGCCTTAAAAG
>NW_015151419.1:281435-285070 GCF_000732505.1 Cyprinodon variegatus
ACACAGCCAGGCAGACGAGCTCCGAGCCAGCTCCCATGTCAGAGGATGAAGAGAGCACATCCAGTTAGTCACAGTCAGACATAAACATGAACTAGCTACTGACCAGCTACTATAAGGCTTTATATGTGAGAAGGAGGATTTTAAATTCTATTCTGGATTTAACAGGAAGCCAATGAAGAGAAGCCAGGATAGGAGAGATATGATCTCACTCTGAGTGTCCTTTCAGATTTGTCTTTCATCATACCAAATTTCTTAGGTGATTTAAGATTGTGAGGTCTCAATTGTACTTCTAATGTATTTAGGGAGAAGCTACACAGAGAACAAACCCTGTGATGTCACTGCTTAGTGTCCTACAACATGGTGGCGCCCTTCCCAAAAATGTATAAAACAAGGCTATGCTTTTTTTTCTTTTAAATATATAATTTTCACATTTGTAATATAATTTTTTAATAATAGTAAGAAGCAAACTCGTGAATTAAGTTAGTTTGGTTATTTGTTTCACTTCCACTTTAACTCCTTAAAACTAAAATATTAGTCTATACTAATAGTTATGAACATTTATATGGGATCTGATGAAGTTACCCTTATTATGAAAATAAATCTTTAAACACCACGATTGTGAAAAAAGAACCTTCTTAGCATAAATCCATATGATGTTTCACATAAACCCTTTGAACCCTTTTTGAAACTTTGATGTTGATTTTTGAACATGGACAATGAATGTTGTGACTTTCAATAAACTATCAGCATCATGTGATGGTTAGTTTTGTCTGTTTTCAGTTTCCTGACTCTAATAGTGGTGAGTGGTTTGGCTATCTGACACAAGAAGGGAAAGTAGCTTTGGATTTTAAAGGAGGACCCTTTAAAGGTAAGCACAAATGTTGTTTAAAGGAACTAGAGTTAGGATGAGGAAATGAGACTCACGAGTGACATGAATGGCGCTGTGGCTAACTGTGGCAACCAGCTAAGTCGGCACAGGAGGGGGCAGAAATGTGGAGAGGCCGAATTCACAGCATTGCATGGCTAAAGATGTAACACTGTTTACTACATGATGGTTTACTTCTAATATCTTCATATTTTATGAAAGCAACAAGCACCTTGTCAAGCAAGTCTTCTACTACTGACCATGACTTCATGTATCAAAGCTGCTGGAGGTATTCATGCAGCATCAATTGACGTCGCATCTGTAGGATTTTGCAGCAAATTTGTCTCCTGAATTGCAGCGTATTATGCGGCACACAGCCTATTTAAAGGAATGGAGAGAAATGTGGATGGGCTCACACTGAGAAAAAAGTCTAAAGACATGCCAGTTAAATCTGATTCTGATGGGAGAAACACATATCAAACAATACAGTGATCGTATCAACCTTGATAACTCTTTTTTTAACAGTTAATAATGTACAGCGGCTTGTATAGACCCCATGGTGAAAGCTTAAATGTTTGGAAAGCTGTGGACCTGGGTTCAAAACCCAGGTTGGTATCCCAGTATTGTCGGGAAGGGCATCTGGCATAAAAAATGATCAAATAGAAGAAATGGTGTGCGTGTGGTTAACACAAAGCTCTTTTCTTGCACAGTTTTTTCTAACAACAATCTAGAAATCCTAATCATTCAAAAAATTATTCCATATAAGACCAGGTTTTGCAGCACCTAATTTCTCAGTCTTTTTATTTATAGAAGAAGGCATTTTAAAATACAAGCAAAGTAACACCGAAATACAAGCAAATTCTAGAATTGAATTGCTCAACATGATTTAATTTTAGAGTATCTAGACTACAGAGTTTAGTCTCCATAGACCAGATATTGAAATGCTTACAGTAAGTAACCATACATATTTTTACCCAGAGTTTACAAGTGTTATGTTGGAAACAGTTTGCTGTTGCATGTGATGTCATCAGCTCAGGTGCTCATAGAGAGGCAAAATGACCTCATACATCTGTGGCAATGACTGGTGTTTTTAAATTAGTCACCCCTTCCAACTTTACAACCCTTTGTCAGTGGCCAGATAAAAAAGAAACAACTTTGGACTTGTTTTATACAAATGTCAAGAACTCTTTAAAGTAAGTCTTGGCATCTTAGTAACCCGCAATAAAGAAAGCTCTGAGAAGACGGTCATAGGAAGCTATGCAATATTAATTCTAGGCCACATACTGAGATGCACTGATCCAGCCACATGGAGAGGCCACCAATCCCATGACCAGATGGGTGACTGATCACATAAATTACTGTATAGATAACATCACCCCCATTAGAACAATTAGATACTTCAATGATATAGACAGATATTAAAGGATAATAAATGGCCTTTTTAAAACCTTGCTCGATTGCAGCTGCAGTCTTGACTGTTATGGTTACAGAAAAGCTCTGTTGCATTACACACTGTGATATGTCAAAATGTGTTTTTGTATTGTGCCTTACCAGACCGCTGGTAAGCCTCAAATTAAAGAGCAACAAGAATGTTCCTCCTAATTTTCCGTGGGTGCAGGAGGGTCCATGCATGGTTTTGTGGCTCAGTGCTGCCCTTTGGACCATACCTATCTTGTTTCAGATTGGATCTCTGGTTATAGAAAACCCAATTGCTTACTGAATATTTTTGTATTGATTCCAATTAAAAAGGTTTTCTATCATATTATATGGATGTCCTCTCTCCTCCAGGCTTCTTCCATGTGCCTCGCTGCCTCTACATGTGTGAATCCATCTTGGACGATCTTCTGGCAGAAAAAGACTGAACTTTTCTACACCAGGGGATCTTAGAAACAGAACTTGAATCTGTTGGTTATAACTAGAAACATGTCTAAATTTACACAACTGCCTGTAATAATCATCATTTTCTATCTTAAAAGTCTTTCTATACTGTGAATTTATTATTTTAGTATAATGTTACGCATTTTATCTGACTTTCGAACACATCCATGATAGAAAGTTGTCATGAAAAATAAGTGTTGCTATCCTTGCAGATAGAGTCTGCATATTTTTTAAAGAAATAAAAATACATCTAAATAAAAAGAGAAGCTGTCTGAAAGAGCCAATGGTGAAATTCTGATCATCAATCAAAAACATTAACGCACAACAAGCTGACCTTGTTTGATAAATTGTGCCTTTTTCTTAAAAAAAAAAATTTAAGGTTCTCATCTTACTAACCTAGAGGCAATTTTAGACTTAACATTTCATGTAATCTGAAATAAAATAAGGTATATCTCACATTTCAGTGTTGTTTCTCTTATTTATTACAATTCACCAAATGTTAAATACATTGGCAAATACTGGAACCAGAGCTTCTATACATTAATGGACTATACTCAACTCAGAACAGTTAAATCCTCACTTAAGTCCTAATAAAAAAAAAAAATACAAAAAAACAGTTTACTGTAGTTCATGTCAATACCTTAAGGGAATGATTCTTTCATGCTACATTAATATTCTAAACATGAATAAACTTTCTTTTAGAATTAACCTGAATTTACTTCTCTAGGCTATTGTATTCTTCCCTATATAGTGATTGGGTTTGTAAAAAGTATTAATAGTATTAAACGATACAATCCAGTTAAATAAAGTAGATCTATCTATCTATCTATCTATCTATCTATCTATCTATCTATCTATCTATCTATCTATCTATCTATCTATCTATCTATCT
>NW_015151419.1:285640-287112 GCF_000732505.1 Cyprinodon variegatus
TATCTATCTATCTATCTATCTATCTGATCACGAATACAAGCGGCCAAAATGGGTTTCCTTTGCAGGGTGGCTAGGCACACCCTTCGAGATCGGGTGAGGAGCTCAGATTCCATCATGGCAGCACATGACAGCAGTGGCCTTATACTGCTCTCGACAATTCCACAAAATATGCCTTTTAGAACGCTTCAAACCAGGCATCGATCCTGCATCTACGAATGCCAATGCCTGCTGGAGCTATAGTCACCAAATTTTCGTTAAAACACAGCCACTCTTGACCGTTTAAAAAGCTGCGGAGTGCTGAGAATGGATGAAAACAAAGCATCGGGCTCACTGAGCAGGCCAGGCCAAGGGGAAGGCCAGAGGAAGCGATGTGCTAGGCAACGTAAGTGGGGCAGTAGAGGCGGGTTAATGGCGAAGCTAAGAAGGAATTACCACAGAACACTGATCCCATCAGTCCTGCTCTCCAACGTCTGTTCACTGTATAACAAATGGATAATCTCCGACTCAAACTGTCTTCAAAAAAAGAGGCCTTCAAGACTCTATACAAGGCCACTTCTGAGCTTCAATCTGCACACACAGAAGGCGTTTTCATCATTGCTGTGGATTTTAACCAGGCTAACTTGAAGACTGTGCTCCCTAATTTTTACCAACATGTGGGTCAAAACGTTTTAGATTTAGCCTACTATAACATCAAAGATGCATTCAGAGCAGCTCCCTGAAGCCACCTCAGGTCATCAGATTAACCATCTGTCAGGCTAATACCTGCATACAGGCCCTAGCTAATCTTGGCTAAACCAACAGTTAAGAACTCAGAGTGTGGTCTGAGGGGGCCATGGAGAAACCCCATGTTTTTTTTTTTTAATGGTCTGACTGGAAAATGTTCAACCGGCGAAGCAGAACCACAGTCAGAAGATCCAGGATCTCTTCCATGATGCCAGCAAAACCCAAAATGGGCTAAACAACTTCTTTGGAAGGTTTGAGGCACTAAACAGCACTCCGGCAGGGAAAAAGCTGTTCCACATCAGGGAGAGGAGGCACTCAACTTTGACATAGCTGAAGTGAGGAAAACTCTGAGGAGAGTCATCCAAGAAAGGCCCCTAGGCCTCGATAACATACCTGGGTGGGTGTACAAGGAGTGTGCAGGTCAGCTGTCTGGTGTCTTCACAGACAGTTCTAAAGCCCTGCTTCGGCACAGCTGCATTTCATTGATAGCTGATTAAGAGGATTTTGCTGAACTGCAATTATCAGAATCAGCTTTGCTCAGAACGTGAGAATAGGGTACCAAGCAGTCACCACTGTTTTTTTGTTAGCTTGCTTTACACAACAGTAAAAACATGAAATGATCAAAAATTATACTGGAAATCCAATAGTTGGAAACTCTTTCTTTGCAGCAGTTTTTATAGGACAGTAAATATTCTGATTCACCAAAGTTCAAAGACTGGACACTGGTCCTCGTTGACCAAAATTAATAC